>NC_061110.1:50523566-50556066 GCF_015104395.2 Macrobrachium nipponense | reverse complement strand
TAGCATGCTAGAGTTGGAGAAATGGTGTTGACGCACTACAAGGAGTTTGTAGTTTATTAGACCAGGGAGATGACTGATAATTTCTCAACAGGTGCTCCGCTTCCTTTCGAAGTTCAGTGATGAATTCAGTAAGAATTCATTTTTATTTCCTGTCTAATATATATATATATATATATATATATATATATATATATATATATATATATATATATATATATATATATATTGTAAAGAACGAGAGTCGGAAGCCCTTGCAGCAGTACTCCATTGTTTCACTTTCCTTCGGGGATTTTGCCTTTATTTACACATTCATCATGTTCCAACTTTTGTGACTGAGTTTACACACACACATGTATATATATATATATATATATATATATATATATATATATATATATATATATATATATATATATATATATATACTGTCGGCCAATTCTAACAGATAACTGTTCATGCGCAATGTGGAAATTGAAGTCCTTATGTACAATTGAAGTGTGCCTCGTTATCAGAGGCCTCATTCATTATGAAGGTAAGACGTTGTAGATTAGGGAAGCGCAGTCAAGCGACAGCTTTAAGAATCCTTAGGGATCCTACAGGATTCCCAGGACCTTTCACTGACGCAATAATAAGAGTCGGTTGCAAATTCTCATCGTATTTAGTAGCCAATTCATACCTTTTTTTCCACTTCCAGTGCCTTAGGTTGAAGTGATATGCCACTGATGTTAGCAGATAAAAGATGATTTTACATACTTTGAAATTGTATTATCGTGCGAGCGTTGAATCTCTCATTGTTTTTACTGTTGCTTCTCTCGGCATACTGTCATTAACGCAACGATACACCATGGCCATTTAATTTGTGAACTCTGTTTCAATGGCTAGGTGTGAGCATTTTTTTCCTCCGAGTCGTTGTTTATGGTGATTAGGGGCAATTCCGTTGTGCAACTGGGCCATCCGTCATGCAAATCACTATACGACCTGCTTGATTGACCAACCCACAGCCATTGTCCCCAATTCTGCTTGTGAATTATGGTGTTCAAGAACTACTTCAGCTGAAAAAGTGTCTACCATCGGTCTTTGTAACGGTCTACGGAACTGCATCAAGAAAACACAACGCTGCAATCAAACCCAAAAGACATAAGCTTGAATCCAGTCAGGGGCTCGATCATTTATCAGTGATCCTTCCCTTTGGGTGTAAGTTATTCCTAAGGAAAAGGGAATATCAGAGTGAAAGACTAAGTTTTGCTTAATGCTAATGATTATAAAAAGTCACCTGCGTATAAGTGACCAAGCTATTAAAATTAAGTGTTACAAACTAAGTACAGAACCTGATTACGACAGGAATATGTATAGCAGAGCCGCATAGAACCTGATTACGACAGGAATATGTACAGCAGAACCACAATCAATTTATATCTCTCTTACTGGCAAAATGGATGGATAAGTAGACTGACTGTCTTACCCTGGTTGTTGTTGTGCTCGCTACTAGTACTACCTTCACCTGCACCCGGGCTGTTGTTGTGATCTCTGTGACCTCCAGTGGCCGTTTAAACCAAAAGCTGCGTCAGTCCTTCTCTCTCCAACTTCTCTATGATGCTCTTTGGCAGACTGGCAGGTGTTCGATTTTACAAATTCTGTGGCATAGAAGAGTTCTGCAGCATTACAAAGCTGAGGGCTTCAGCCCATTGTGCTTTTCTGTTGTTAAAAGTCCATGCTATGAGCGTTGTCACAGTTAATCCTTTCAATGCTCCATGGAGATTGAGGGTGGCGAGGGGATGCAGAACCGCGGGTGGTGTGATCCTGCAGAAGATAACGCTGAGGTTGTGAGTTGTCTCAGCTGCTGTCTTTGATCTCATTGGCTTCAACTTGCTCACTTTGGTGAAATGGTCTTGGTGGTTCAAAATGTACTTGAATCTTCTGTCAGGGGTGAATTTCATACCAATCAGATCAACTTGGCCCCGTTCAGCTTATGAGTGAGTGGATGACGAGGCCCTTGTTTAGGCTTAGTCTTTTCTTATGACTTGTCTCACAATTCGATACAAAACCTGGGATCATTTTTTGGGTGACGTTGTAGTACTTGCCGGTCAGGACTTGTCACAGCTTTTTCTCCCCGCCGTGGACTTCGTAGAGGTGGGCCTCCTGCGTGACGCTGAAAACCTCAGACTTCATCTGGCTTCCGGCGTTGAGAACAGAAGAGGAGAATGATGCAGAGAGCTAGAGAAATCAGATAAATTCTCTAGTAAAACCACATCACTACAATATCATATGAAAGAGGCACAAACTTTAACGAAATGAGAACAAGAATATCTTACGAGAGAGAGAGAGAGAGAGAGAGAGAGAGAGAGAGAATTACCATGATAACTTTCTCTATCTACTGATTTCAAGAGCATCAAATTTCATATTCAAGTAGTATCCTCCTTTTACATTGCCTGATCCTGGAATTGCAGAAGGGTCCTGGATGATGTTCTGGTAAAAGTCCTGGTCCGGCAGGACATCTATTGAAAAATTGCTGTCGTCCAAAAATGTATTAAAACGGTCCGTGAAAACTGTCTACTATCTGCCTACCTCACAGAGAGCTTTCCAGATGTCACAACAACTACAGTTTACCATTTACCATCAGATCTTTCCTAAAGAATTAACGTTTGATCATCTCCGGTTGCTCTTTGCTCCTTTTGATAAAAGGGAAATTTCTTCATATAACTTTCTAGGTACTCATATAACTGACGTTTATTCAGTTAGCGTGTGCCGTATACAGACATAATGGCAAAGGCTGGAAATGACCAGGTAATAAGTGTATATTTGAACGGATACATAAGATGTCCACACAGACACAATTGAGATTATAATAATGAAATCCTAATCTATGGACCAGGCAGACTGCCAAATCCATGGATTATGCAGGTTCGGAAAATCAATCTACACCTCAAGCAAGCCCGGTGCTTAATTTACAAGTTAGGCAACTGCAGGGATAGGGAACTACTACTACTAATGCCTCATATATATATATATATATATATATATATATATATATATATATATATATAATATATATATATATATATATAAAGATCAGAGGGCAGTGGAAACAGGTTGATACATAAAAACATCTTTATTAGTGCCGACGTTTCAAGTCTACAAGTCGGCACTAATAAAGATGTTTTTATGTACCAGCCTGTTTCCACTGCCCTCTGATCTTCACATATCGACTGAATAGCTGTCCACCTGTATCTTTTATATATATATATATATATATATATATATATATATATATATATATATAATATATATATAGAGAGAGAGAGAGAGAGAGAGAGAGAGAGAGAGAGAGAAGCTATTGGTTGGATTAGGAAATGAAACTTATCATGAAGGTGAAAGGATTTAGTTTGTGGTGCAGCTCTATGATATTAGGAATCATGTGCTGCAATAGCGGAGAGCGAATGATGGGTGAGACTGTCAAGGAGGAAGACTGGAAAGCAAAAAGAATACAAGTAATAAAACAGAGAGGATTTTATGAACAAGAACTTTAGGGAGAATAAGGTATTTTGCAAGGAATTAAGCGCAGAGAAGTGTCAATGAACAAATACATCTAGGAACAAACGAAACAAATGGACAGATGTTGTTAGAAGTAAATGGAATGCAGTCCTTGGTTGATGGAGGGGATATTCTAAAGTCCCATTGAGCGTGGAAGGTAGATGAGATGCAGAGCTGACTGACGCAATAGTAGCAATGCTTAGTGTTAATTCAGAATGCTTTTGGGAGTGAGTGTTGATGTCATACAGAGGGCTGAAGGCTGGAAAGTAACCAGGAGCTGGTGGGATGCGAGTGTGCAGCTGCAGTACGGTGATGATAGTGATACAAATTGACTAATCATATTTCATAAGTTATGCCCTGATGAGGGAAAGGTTCCCTAGGAGGGGGAAAGAGGAAAAATTGTCCATCGAAATCGTATTGACGTCAAGCAATACAGGGACATTAAATTACTTAATATACTAGTGAAAGTTTATGGTGGGATTTTGATTGAGAAAGTCAGTTGATAGACGGACTAACATGGGGAAGGAAAGCTGATTCTTACAAGTATTTTGGATTGAATATAGCCATTACTGGTAAGATGCGAAATCAAGTGGAAATTTTGAATGTGAATGAAAGAAAAACGGTGAAAAGTTTGCAAAGTAAATATGCTGTAAGAACTATGTAGAACTGGTATGAATGTTAGGCAGGTAAAAGATTGTACTATAATGTTCGGAGATGGTTTGGGTAGGTGGAAGACGTTATGCTGGTGTCAATTCAGATGTGTTGGTAGAGAGGGAGCAGGTAAAGGAATGGCTGGGTCTCGATCTGCTGGAATTATGAAGGTGTGTGGAAGATTTAGGTGAATGTACCTCTTGCAACGTGCTACTGTTTGAAGCAGTTAAAGTTAGAGAAGTTTTACCCTCTGCTGAATGATCAAAGATGTAGCTAAGCATCGTGCATTTGGTAATGATCTGTGTTGTTTTCGCTCGTCTACTGGCTGAAACGGCTATGTTGTCGTAGACTGAATGGAAATATGAATGAAAGTCGTTAAGAAATGCGTAGAGATCTTGTTTAACTAGCGACACATCTTTATAAAAGAGAGACACACACACTGAGAGAGAAGTGTTAAACTATGCAACGTGCAGTAATAGAGATTGCCTGATTTTTTATAAATCGGACCATGGAACTTCTTTTTACAGCCGCTGGGCTGTGAAGTGAAATAGTGTTTTCTTGTTCAAATTTAAGATTAAAGAACAGAGTTGCCCTTTTAAAATATCCAGTGCTTTCATTTTTGGGTCTCTCATGGTGACAGCATATTAAGAGTCCTACGGGTAGCTTGCATTTAATGGTTTCCAAGGCAGAGCTGTTCTGCATATAATTTCATTTTCGCTCTTTCAAAGTGCGGTTTGTGTATGTGTCTCATCAATCTTAGTTTCATTCTCGTGTTGGATCTCAAACAAAATCTCTTTCACGGTTCTGATTAATCACAAGAATGTAAAACATTATAACCACGCATCCAAATAGAAACTTGCGGAATCAAGAATTTTTATCTATAGTTTAATTGCGCGCTTGCGCTCAGTGCTACTTACAGTCAATACCACCAACACAGTAGTCTACAGTAGTCTACTCGCTGCACCATCAAAGAGTCAACATGGGCTACTACAGATAAGACATTTCTACGAGGGAACAGCTTATAATAAACAATGCTGCTTAAGCCTGGTATCTTTTTAATGGAGATAATCAAATTAATTTAAATTTCCCAATTTAAGGCATATTCTATAAACAGATCTCTCTCTCTCTCTCTCTCTCTCTCTCTGTCCCCGTGCTATTTGAGAGTCGTTAGATCTTCCTTTGACCCATCTCCCGAATTCCTATCATACCTACTTTTATCGTTTTAATTAAATCCTAACCACTTTTAGCAACTTTGCTGTAATCCATGTTCGCCATTCCATGTAGTAATCACATGAATATGGAAAGTCTGGATATATATACTATATACATATATATATATATATATATATATATATATAGATATAGATATATATATATATATATATATATATATATATAGATATATCTATCTATATAGATATATATATATATATATATATATATATATATATATATCTATATAGATAGATATATCTATCATATATATATATATATATATATATATATAGATATATATATATATACACACACACACATATATATTATTATAATATTATATTTAAATATATCTTATAGATATAGATCTAGATATATATATATATATAGATTTATTATAAATAATTATAAAAATTATTAAAGAGGTATATATATCTATATTAGATAATATATACATATATATATATCTAATATATATATAGTATTATATATATCTATATTATATATATTATATATTATATATATATATATAATATTATCCCATATAGATAGATTATATCTATTATCTATACATAGATATTATATTAAAAATATATATTAATATCTATATATATATATATATATTTATACATATATATATAGACCATCTAATTATTATCTATCCTATATATATATATAGATATATATATATAATAGATATATAATAATATATATCTACTATATCCTATAATATAAATATATATATATATGATAGATAGATATATATATATATCTCTATATTATATATATTATATATACGTATATATATATATATATATATATATAGTATATATATATATATATATATATATATATATATATAATAATATATCATATATATAGATATATATATAGATATAATATATATATATATATAATATATATATATATATATATTCTATATATATATATATATATATATACATATATATTATATATATATATATAGATAGATAGATAGATATATATATCTATCTATATATCTGTGTGTGCGTGCTTGTGGATGTGTACGTTTGATCGTGAATATTGATATAAATTGCTACTGTAAGAGTTTATATTATTCACTATGACTTTTAGGTTAACTTTTTTAGTTCCTTCGTAGAAACTGATGTGCTCTTAGTTTCAATTTTAACTTTGACTCCGAGTTGTAAATGAACTTGAAATTTGTAAAATATGTCTCTAGTCAATGAAGTATGAAATAATATATGGTTCAAGATGACTTGTGATTTTTCTTAAATAAAGGTATATATTATATGATGGTTGAGTTTTACTTCCCAGAATTCAACATAGTTCTTAAAAAAAGTATGAAATCGAAGTAATTTTTTTCTTTTGCAAAGAAAGGACCGCTGTAGGTTTAGAAATGAGAAGTCTTTTCTCTTTTATTAAAGTTCAGCTATCGGTTTATCACCTTCGTTTTTCACAATTATTTCTTATGTAATAACGGCTGAATGTCAGGTGTTTCACGGATGGTTTCCATTTTCACCTTATATTGTTGTGATTCTGTTTGCTAGATGTCGGTGTATTATTATTATTATTATTATTATTATTATTATTATTATTATTATTATTATTATTATTGTTATTATTAGTATTATTATTATTATTATTATTATTATTATTATTATTATTATTATTATTATTGTTATTATTATTATTATTATTGCAGATGTTCAAAATACACAAAAACGCATTTGAAACAAACCTTAGAAGTGATTAGAAGGCAAAGAAAGCTTCCTGTGTCAAGAGAGCCGACGCGGAAGATGAAGGGGAGCCAAGTGAATTTCCAACTAGACCAACTAACAAATCCAAAACAAATAACCAGAAACTGATTCTTTGTTCCGGTTTCGTGTTTCTAAAGGCAACTCTGAGAATCAAACCTTTGATTTTCTTGTCTCATCAGCTTCTACTATAGCAATCTGCTTTAGAATTACTATCGACACATTCGACTTTTCTACTTTCCCACCTCTTGACTTTCAGCTTCGCTAAAAGCTTTACATATTAGATATCATACCTGGATTCTGCTGAGCTGCAGAAATTGCTGCAGAAAAGCGGCTTTTGGTTAACAGTGTTTTCATTTTATTCCGTGCCAGTAAAACATGACATGACGGCCTTTGTATTATCGGTGATTAATGAATGATGCAAAAAGATTCTTGAACAACATGAGTTTAACACAAAGAGCACTTTATTCACTGAATAGATAAGAATTAAATAAATAAAATCACACCTACGGGTAAGTGTCAATTTTTGTTTACTCACACAAACAAAATAATAATAATCTTAGACACCTCAGTCTCTTTTATCATCGAAATTGGTGGAAAGGGAGAGAAGGGGAAAAATAAAAGGAAATGAGTGACTTACGGATAGAATGAAGAAACTAATCTTTTCATATTGGATATTAAAACTGATTTTGGCTGATGTTTTTAAGGACGGGCGCCCATTTTGACTCCAAGCCTCCTCTTTATTACGGTTGGAGACAGGCGCAAAGTTGAGCTGGCCGCCTCCCACCCCGTCCATAAGTTAGCTAATATTAATACTTGGCTATTTCCTTGGAAAGATCAAACCAAAGATATGGAATCCCTTAACTTCGATGAGAGGAGGAACAAATCTTTAAGATTTGTGACCCAAGTCAAATATCGTTTTCATTGCTACTAGCATAGTCATTCATCAGGAGTGTCTTTCATTCTTAACCTGAGAGCTATCTCCAAATATATACAAATAAATTTCTACCTTGAAAAGAAGAAAGAAAAAAAAATAGAGTACAAAGAACGTAAGGAGAAGGGTTAATGAATTTAAAGATATGATACGAAATATTCGATACTAATTCCATCTGAGAATAAATATCAAACCGCTCCTGTCGAAAACATCCTACTTTAATTAACCCTGTTTTTTTCCAAATCCTCCTTCACTTATCCATCATCAACGGCAACCTCTGTCTTTTCATCACACAGGCCTCAACAGGAGCTGCCTTGCAATTTACTGCACTGCATCTCATCTGTTTTCATCCGTAAACATTGATGTGATCTATCTGGCTCTGTATTCCAGCTCTCTCATGTCACTCAATGACGATCTGCCATCACAAACCAGATTTTCATAAAAACAAACTCAAAACTTTGTTACATTTCCGTTCAAACTCTCCGTCTTCTTTTCTTACCCTAAATCCATGATCTCCGTGAACTTCATATCCATAACTACTCTTCTCAACCGTACCATGCATATCTGTTACTATAATTCTGATCGCTTTTCCGGTTAGCTCCTATTCTTGGTCCTGGCAACCCATCTAAAGTTAGGACACTGAAATGACACTAAAACTCTCTTCCGCCATTAGTAACTCTACTATTATCAGCCGTTGCTAACTCTTGATACTTTCACGGCTTTATCTTCCACTCACTACGAACTCTTACTCCATTACTTCCTGTCTCCGAGCAACAATAATGAAGCATAAACTCATTACCTAACCTCGCTGGTTCTCCTTCCCTTCTGCTAAGTCTCTTCCTTTCTTTCTTTCCTTTTTTTTCTTTTTAAATCTTCAGCTGAAAGCTCTTATGGACAGAGTCAACGGACTACATAAACCTAAGAGGGCCCCAAAGTGAGACCAGGCTGCAGAGAGAGACGAACTATAGGAAAAGGTGATAAATAAATAAATGTGAAGGAAGAGAAAATAAAACCAATGCACCTGAAATTTAAGAGATGGCAGCAGAGAACAGGAGTGAAGTTGCTCCTTGTCTAAGTATTTGGAGATTAAAAGACTCCACAAACTATTCTACATATTAATTTTGCCCAAGATAAAACTCCTAGCAAACAGACGATGATTGTTGTTGTAGTACATGTTATGCAACAAACATAATACTTTACATCTATGCCACAAGTCAACGTTGAGAGTTGGAAAATACTTAGATATAATACCTTCATCCTGAAATACCATGAAACATTACAACAAGATACCAACTTTTTGAGAAACACAGGAAACGAAATTACAAATACTCTTCTCAACATTCAATTTCTTATCAAACTGTTGTGACATTAAAAGACTTGTCTGCTGCTACCCAAGCTTTATTCAACTTCAACTTCAGTAGATTATTAACTGAAACAACCATGAATATAATTAGCAATGACCCCATAATAAATGTAATACAAAGTACATAAGATTCTCAAAGTAAATTTAATTAAATCAAATAGATACAAAAGGAATAAACAAAAGGAAATACAAAAGAAAAGGGAATTACTTGGTGCATTGCTCTGACTGTCCCTCCATCAGGTAAGTAAACAAAGTATGAAAATATCACCAGACAAACAGTTCAGCACGAGGTATGAAAGAGCAAAAGAACAAAACAATTTTATAACACAAACTTAAACCTTAGATCTTAAAAGAGTCACTGACATTTAAAACTATACCATTTAACGTATTAACTAGGTCACATTAAAGGAAAACATCTGTTTTCATAAGCGACTGTCGTGCGGACGTCCAGCCAAGTGTTACCCAGAAGTTGTCATCACCTGTCTCCGTATATCACACGTCATCACTTTGTCGCTTGGCTTCACAGGTCCCTGATTGATTGATTGATTTATTAAGGATTATCTGGTGTCACAACTGCTAATGGTTATTGACGCCACTGCAATGGAATATACAAAGCATATGTATGCATATCCAAGCGATCAAATACATTCATACGCACATAAATACACACAGATGACAAAATTATTAACTTAAAATAAAAAAAAAAAATTAAAAACTCATTTAAATGAAATAAAATGAAATTAATAAAGGAAAATCCCCATGATAAAAGAAAATTAAAAATCGTAAAAACTAAAAACTTACAAAATAGTAAAAATTAAATTTTATTTAAAATCCCGATGGCATTAATAAAATTAAACAGAGCGCTTTCAGTAAAATCTGCCCCTAAAATCTTGATAAGGGAAAAACTATCTTCAGTTTCCCTGCAACGTGGAGGAAAGTACCTCTCTCTCTCATCTGAAAGACTGGGGCACACAACTATCAGGTGTCTGACTGTCAATGGTACCAAGCAGTCGTAGTTACAATAAGGCTGATGATCCCCACTCATCAGAAAGCCATATGTCATTTTTGTATGGCCTATTCTAAGCCGACTGAGTATTACTTACCTTTGCCTAGTCATTGATGAATACTTCCAAGGAAAGATGGTGGTAGCTATTTCTCTCATTTTTTGGTTTTCTAGCTCCCATGCAAATTTCCAGGAATCAAGGAACGCTGATTTAATGACTGGATAATGTCATTTGCAGGGAGTGCAATCCTAGCTATGTTACTTTGGTTGACAGCTGTTTTGGCAAATGAGTCTGCTACTTCATTTCCTGCCGCACGTACATGTGCAGGGGACCAACAGAAAGATACTTTCCTACCACTAATCTTAAGCAACTGAAGCCACTCTAAAATTTCATCAATGATAGGATGGAGAGAATTAAAATGACCAATGGCTTGCAAGACACTCAGTGAATCGCAACATAAAACAAATTGTTCTCCAGAATGACAAGCAATCTCTTTAAGGCCAGTTAGGATTGCATAGCACTCTTATTAAAATTGGGAAATACAACTCCATAGCCAACGCCTGAGTCAGACTTGGATCCATCTGTAAAAACTATGACTGAACCATCATGGTCCGCCAAATGTTCTAAAAAGGAGATACGCAGCATCTCAGGACTCACTTCTTCCTTGCCACCAGTGAAGAACCTGCAGTGCTCCACAGAAGGAAGCTTCCAAGGGGGCACAACAGAATACTTAAATGGCCAGACTTTGACCTTTGGAATAGAGTAATCTTCTAAAAATTTTTAAACTCTGTATCCAAAAGGTTTTGGATAACGTGGATTACGTTCATAAAAGCTAAAATATTTATCATTAAAAACTGCTTGGGAAGTTAACGAGTCAGGAATCCTCTGGATTCTATGCCAGTATCGAACAAGTGATATCTGACGACATGAATATAGAGGCAGTTCCCCTGAATCTACCAAAAGGCTTGGGATTGGAGATGATTTAAAGGCACCGCTCGCAATCCTTATTCCTGCATTATGTACCGAATCTAAAATAAATAAATTAGTTTTGATTTCGAGGCTGAAGAGTATACCTCACAACCATATGCTAATTTTGATGCCACTATGGCTTTGTAGAGGATTATTAGGTGATTCCTATCTGCTCCCCAAGATGTATGGGAAAGCACTCTTAAAACATTCAGAGCACAAGACTTTCAGATCTTTTAGGTGAGGTACCCAAGTCATTCTTTTGTCGAACAGTAATCCCAAAAAACGTGTCTCTTCCTTACATGATATCTTCTGATCATGTATGTAGAGGTCAGGATCAGGGTGTATACCGTTAATGCGGCAGAAATGTACAGCAACAGTTTTCGATGTAGAGAACTTAACACCCCTTTTTTTCTGCCCATTCGACAAATTTGCTAATAGCCAGCTGCATTTTTCTCTCAGCCACTGCCATTCGTGAAGCTGCAAGCGACAGAGAGAGGTCATCAACAAAAATAAGGAAAACATTATATTTTTAGGAATCACAGAGGCAATGCCGTTAATGCACAAAGCAAACAGTGTCACATTAAGGACATTCCCTGTGGAACTCCTTCTTCTTGGCTGTAAAGAGATGAAAATGAGTTTCCAACTTTAACCTTGAACCTTCGATTTTTTAGGAAAGCTTGGATGAATAATGGCAATTCTCCTCGGAATTCATAATCATGGAGTGTCTTCAAAATACCATATCTCCAGTTTGTATCATAAGCTTTCTCCAGGTCAAAGAAAACTGGTACATGATGTTTTCTGGAGATGAAAGCCTCGCATATTGAATTTTCTAGATGCACTAAGATATCAGTACAAGAACGCATTTGGCAAAAGCCACACTGGGCTGGCGTTATAAGGCCCTTCTTTTCTAAGATCCATATAAGTCGCACACTGACCATTTTTTCCATCACTTACATATGCATGATGTTAGAACAATAGGACGATAACTAGACGGAGTAGTACTATCCTTCTGTGGCTTCAAAAAAGCTAGTAATATAGCTATGTTCCACAAAGCTGGAAATGCATTTTCTTTCCATATATTATTAATGATACTGAGCAAAAACTTTTGTGTTCCGTGTGGCAAATTTTTTTATCATTGAATAGGTTATGTCATCTGCACTAGGAGCACATTCATTACAGGATGACAAGGCAGATAAAAATTCCTGAAAGGTAAATGGCTGGTTATATGATTCGCTTCGCATGGATGTAAAGTTGAGAATTTTATTTTCCTTTTGAATACGTTCTTCATAGTAAGGTGAGCTTGGGTTTTTAGATGAAACATTAGCAAAATGGTCAGCAAAAACCTCACTAACATCCTCTGGATTGGCAACCATGTTTCCATTTACTAATAACACTGGTGGAGGTGTTGGTACATATTTGCCACTAATTTTTCTTATTTTATTCCAGACTTCAGGTAAAGGGGTTTTCCAATTAATTTTTGAGATAAAATCTACCCATGACTGACGTTTGGCTTGTTTTACTTGGTATCGAAATCTGGCTCGTGCTTTCTTAAATAAGATTAAATAATAAGAACATTTATTCCTAGAATAGCGCGTAAAAGCTGCTTGCATTGCTTTACGAGCTATTTGACATTGAAGGTTCCACCAAGGAACTGGCTTTCTTTTAAATTTTCCAGTTGTACGAGGAATTGTCCTCTGGGCAGCATCAATAATTAGTTTACAAAGGAAATCCAGGCCATCATCCAGGGACTGGAAATCCTAAACATATATTTCTAAAAAAGTTAGGGTTTTGAATAATTCCCAATTGGCTTTATCCAGAATCCAACGAGGTGATCTTGGTGTAGCAATTTCACCTACTACATTAATAAAGATTGGAAAATGATCACTTCCTAATCCTTCCCTCATTGCATTCCAAGAAAAGTCAAGATAATCAGGACTGCATACTGATAAATCTATCTCAGAAAAGGTCCAAGTTTGAATATGAAAATGTGTTGGTTCTCCAGAATTAAGGATTGCATACTCTTGGTCTTCAATAAAATTATAAATATTGTTTCCTCTAGGATCGGAGATTACATCACCCCACAGGGTATGTCTTCCATTAAAATCACCAACAATAAGAAAAGGCATTGGAAGCTGATTTATTAATCCCTCTAACTCTCGAGTCAGATTATGATATGTTCTATTTGGAGGTAAATGCAGTGAACATATGGTATATTTCTTTTTCAGAAAAATCTGAACAACAACTACTTGTAAGTCTGTTTGCAGTGGATATTTTTTGTGAGCTGTATCTCGCCTAATTAACATAGCACTTCCACCACGAATCCCTACCTGCTCATCATAATCAGAATGATAAAAATGTATTCTTTAGGACATAACATTTTTTGTCCAAGCATAGTCTCTTGCAGGGCAATGCATATTAGTAAGTTTTCTTTGATTAAAATTTGTAGAGATTCATATTTGGCTTGCATCTCCTGACAGTTCCACTGCAAAATTGAAAGCCTGCGATCCATTACTATTGATAATTAATTATTATCTTTTACACGTTTTAACCTGGGGATATTGCTTTGGATAACGATGGATTTCTGAGAGGAAAGTTCATTACTTTCATTTTCACTTTTATCTTTTCTTTTTTCTGATGTTCTCTCTCTTTTCCTGTGATCTGATTTGGGCCGAGTTCCATTGGATGTAGTCAACTGTATTCCTTTAGGTATCTCTGCTGTTCATGATTTAAGAACCTGTGGTTTTGGTTGCTGGAGTGATGTGCTAATTTGATTATTTAAAGAATATTCCGCTTTAGGTTTATCATCACCATGCTCCTCTCCACGTGGCGTTGTCTCAGCCTGGTTTGACTTTGTGACTGCAGCGGATGGTTGCTGTTGCACTGCATAAGTAGCTGGCACTTGTACACTGGACTGTGGCTTCTTAATTACTGATGAAAATGTAACTCCCGGTCTTATTTGAAGTTCTAGTACTTTCTTTCTAGCGTCTTTAAACGAAATCTTTTCTATAACTTTAACTGTTTGCACCTCCTTCTCTAAAATAAATTTCACGCAACTTTTTGAGGATGCAGGATGGTTTTCTCCACAATTAATACAAGACGGTGGTTCATTGCATGGTCCAAGTGCTTCTTTGCCACAATTACGACATTAAGCAGGTTCTTCATTTATTTTCTTTCTACATTTCTGTATCAAATGACCAAACATCTGGCAGTGGTAACATCTCAAGGGTGATGGTATGTATGGCTTGACTTTGAAGTTCCGCCATCCTGCCTTGATAGCATTAGGTAATTTAAAGGTGTTAAAAGTGAGGATTAGCGTTACCAGGGGAACAATCTGATCTCCCACCTTCTTTCTCATTCTGGCCACCTTTGCTACATTCTGTTCCTCTAATTCCTGCTGAATTTCTTCGGTGTCTAATATGATAAGTTCGGGAGCATATATTACTCCTCGACTTTGGTTATGAATAGGCTGAGGGAAACACGTAACTTTTCGCCCTACTAAAGTATTCATCTTGAGCAATTTTTCACTTTGTTCAGGTGAGGAGACTTCGACTAATAATAATAATAATAATAATAATAATAATAATAATAATAATAATAATAATAATAATAATAATAATAATAATAATAATAATAATAATAATAATAATAATAATAATATGTTTTATTTCAGCTCGGGGCCATATACATTGAGTATACAAAATACAGACAGTAACATACACAATCTAGATAAATGAGACATGATAAAATAGAGAAAGAAAATGAATAATCGGCACTTGTCCACAAAATAGCTGAGATAGCATAAAAGCTAGTAATCATCATACTGGTAATAACAGTAATAATATTGGTGAGAAAAAAAATATGCATTGAGAGTAATAACAGTTGGTGCACATATTATATCACTCAAATTTCAACTAGAGACCTTAGGTGGTTACAGTAGTCAGGTCCAGAAGGCTTAATACATAAATTAAATGTAAATAAAACTTTAACTTGATAGTAATCACAGTAATAATGAAAAATTAAAATATCAGCAATAAATGTAATAATGACAAAAACTGCAGATGACATCTTGCCAATACAAAGATTAAGTCCTTTAGGGGACAAAGGCCTCCTTTTCCCATCTTTCCCACAATTTAGATTTTCTTCTTGCTTCACTCCTTAGGATGCTTTGTATGAGCGAGTTGCTGCTGTTTCTCACTCGGGTTACCAGACTGGACATTGTTCGCCTAACAATGATTCTTAAATTGTCCAGGTGGTTTTCAATGAACATCTGTGTGGCGGAGTGGTAGCGGGGAGTGTTTGTGAGGCGTCTCAGAATGTCATTGTGCACAACAGTGATGCGTCTCATGGTCTCTCGGGTATAGTTCATCCAGAGGGAACACCCATAGATACTGTAGCAGTACGAGCGGAAGAGCAGCAGTTTCACGTCTCGGTGACAGAAGGCAAACCTCCTTGCAATCATGTTGCCAGCTGCACATAGTTTACGACGCCTCTGTTCAATGTCTGCCGTATCTTTTAGGTCGTCGGTGATGATGTGACCCAAATACGGAAATTCGTGCACAAATTCCAGCCGATGGTTTCCGAGGAAAATTTGAGGTTCTGCAATATGCTTAAGCGATCTCGGGAGCAGCGACATGCACTGGGTCTTGGTTTCATTGTAGATTATATCAAATTCCTCTGCATATTGGCGGCAGGTGTCGATGAGTCGTTGGAGACCTTGCACTGATGGGGAAATCAGAACCATATCGTCGGCGTAACAGAGGTTGTTTATAGTTGTTTCATTGACGGTGCATCCGATTGGGAGCGAGTTCAGTTTTACATTCAAGTCATCTGTGTACGTATTAAACAGGTATGGAGAGAGAATGCCCCCTTGCCGAAGCCCGTTTAGGGAGCCGAAGGTGTAAGATAACACGTTACCCCATTTGACACAGAATTGCTGTGTGGAGAACCAGCAATGTAAAATGCCAATTAGGTACAGGGGTGTGCCCCTTTTATGCAGCTTCAGGAAGAGCTTCAGGTAGTTTACTCTGTCAAATGCTTTTCTCACATCTACAAAACAAAGGAAAACAGGAGAGGCTGATGATAGGTAGTAGTTCAGCAATTCTTTCAGTATGTAGATGCAGGTGTCGGTTGAGTGGTTTGCTTTAAACCCGAACTGGTTATCAGTGGTGTGTAGAAAGGGGAGAAGTCTAACTAGAAGAACAGACTCAAGTATCTTCGATGCGATCGTTGTGATTGCAATCGGCCGGTAGTTGCCAGGGTCAGCTGCATCCTTTAGCTTGTTTTTGATTAATGGTATCAAATGAACTAAGAGTAGGGAGTCTGGAAGAAACCGGTGAATTATGCACGCATTGAATAGGGCAGCTAGCAAAATGTAAATTATCGGATGGCAGAGTTTGAAGGCCTCTGCAGGAAGACCATCACAGCCGGGCGATTTATTATTAGGTAGGCTGTTCATGGCATCGCTGATGTTACCTGGCGTAATACGATCTGCAAAATGAAATTGAATGTTGTCAGTAACGAGGTTATCTACATCCCTTCGGGAATCTTGATCATTTATGCAATTCAGGATATTGTTGAAGTGATCGCCCCACATACTTGCAATAGCTTCGTCTCCGACTGCTTCCCCTACTCTCTGTGATAGCTTTTTAGTTTTGGGATTTAAAGACTGGATATCTTTCCAAAGACAAGGATAATCACCAGATTCTATGTTTCTAGACATTGCATCGGCTCTTAGTTGTTTTTCATTTAACCTGCAGTGCTTAAGAGCAAGTTTGAACTGTGCTCTCGCCTGTCTCATTAGCAATGCAGTGTGCCCTTCCCTGGGGCTACCATTTTGCCTCCACAGTAAAAACATTTCTCGTGAGTATGTATACAGATCTTTAACTTGTCATTCCATCCAGGTATATTACGAGAATTACCTTGACGAAATCTGTAGGCAGTCCTGCCCGAAGCAAGCAAAGCTGAGATTATGTTCGAATAGAATTCATTCAGATCACTCTTGTGGTGGTCATTTCTACAATTTGTGTTAGTACAAAGTAAGGCGTCTGCCGGTTGAACTAATGACCGCAACCTGGTTTCCGTGGTCGCCCTAAAGTATCTGGTTTTCTGTTGGTTTTTAAAATCCCAGTTTACCGCTGGTGGGCGATCAGTTAGGGGGTTCACGGTAGGGAGGGTTGGGGTACTGAATGACACCTGTAATGGGATGTGATCGTAGCCCGTTGCAAGATCATAGCGAATATTGCAGGTCATAATAGAATCATGAAGTTGTGGAGATGTGATGCAGTGGTCCAGCCAGGAAGTTGTAATAGCGTCCGCTCTATTATGTACATATGAATAAGAGGAGGGAGGGAGGAGCATTACATCGCTAATTTGGAGAGCATGATTTTGACAGAAGCGAGTAAGTTCATTATAAAATTGTTTTGTGGGGTGAGAATTAAGGTCCCCGATTATACAAATATGATCAGCAGGAGAATCATGAATAATACTGTGTAACTCCCCTAGGATCATGCAGTAATGATCAAAATTATTGTTATTTTCCCATGGCATATAAACATTAATAATTAGGATATTAGAGTTCCCTACTGTCACTTGAAGCCCCAGCAATCTGTCACTCCTGTAGGTCATCACCTTTATCGTATTGTCTAACGATTTGTGCCACAGGAAAGAAAGGCCTCCTTTCGGGCGACCGGCTAGGATTTGATCTGTAACTTGCATCGATGAAGTTGAGAAGGTTCTGAAGTCTTCATGAATTGAATCGCATATGGAAAGGTCATGTGGCCAGAGGAGCGTTTCTTGCAGTGCAATAATGCCTTTGAAGTTTTTGCAGAACATGTTTAGGAGAGGAATGTTCCGCTTGAGGCCAAAGATATTCCAAGAGATTATGTTTAATGTATCCATGGCTACTCACGAAGATGGGAGATGAAAGCGCTGATCATTTGGGTGGATGGGGGGTTAGCCAGGGGGAGTGGGCAGTCACTCGCCGTGAGGGGTTGACTGGCACTTGCGGTGGAAATGACCCTGGTTGGAGTGTCAGTAAGTTCCCCTGGGGGTGGTTGATCCCGGAATAGTTTGTATCTTGAAACTAATATATTAGGACCGAAATTCTCGCCTTTAAGAACGTCGAGGCGTTGAAATAGGCAGGTAATCCTGTAAGCCACTTTATGTTTAATCCTGCGTGGGAGTTCATGAGAGATGAGTGGGTCAGAGCCAGAGAGAAACTTGACTCTCTCCACTATGGCATCCAGCGTCACCGATGAGCGCAGATTGTGAATTACTACGTGACATCTCTTCTCAGGTGTCTGGCGAGGTGAAACACGAATGTTGGGCTCCGGTCCAGCGGCCAAACGGGAGGTTCTTCTCTTCTTTCTGCTTGTTTGTATCTGCCAGCCGCCAGACCCCTCATGATCAGTTTCATCTGCATCTACGATGTGGGGTTGTGGGGGAGAGATAGGGTGGGGAGGATTACGAGGGCTAGTAATCATCACCGGAGATATATCTTCCACCGGAGGCACTGGGGAGGGAGAAGAGGTTGGGGGATCAACAGTCCCCTCGGAACGGGGCACTTCCGTGTTGCTGGGAGGGTCCCATCATCCTGTGGACGAATTGTTGGTACACTGTTACATACATTATTAATTTCTCTGCTTGCTTTAAATACACTGATATTCTGCAATACATCATCTTCAAGCCTAAGAACTATAAACTTATTGTATGAAACTAATTCATACATACCAGGAAGAATCTCCATTTTTCCTTTGTTATTACTCTGAGTATTTAAGTACCTTGAATTCAATTTAAAATTTTTCTTTCTTTCCAAAACAGGAGAAGAAAAAGGTTCCATCGTAACGATGTTCGAACCTGAATTATCCATTGCCAAGTCCACTTCCATGCCAGGGTCAGATAAAAGAGGGGGTTTGCCATATATGCGTAAAGATATAATTCATCTGCGTAATCCCCATACCCACCACGGAGCCACAATTAGAGGACGGGGTCATCCCTTTTACAAAGGCCGCCCTAGGGGTATTACCTAAATATACACCTCACCCTCAGTGCTAAGGCGTCATGATGTCTGTCGAGATCAGACCCGGCACTGAGGATAGGGTTTGACATTAAACTCTCCCCTCGCTCGACCACGTTAGGTACTTGAGATTTACGGGTGAAGTGGCATGCCGTCCATCCTCACCCTCCTTCATAAATTCCATACCTTATAAGGGGGAAGAGGCAGAAAGATGAAATGTTTTTAGTAGAAGGAAAAGGGCTGACTTATTTAGTTGGATCAACAGCTGGGCACCAACGCCCAGCAAGAAAGCAGTTCCCACCAGGCATCAGGGCCCAGCTGCTGAACCCTAAGCCCCCCATCCTCGGCAAGGCTTCAGCATCTCGGGGGTGGTCCCTGATGGAATGTCTGTGTAAATTATTCCTGTTGGAACAAGATTTCGTCGTGTACGCTTCTTGGTGCAAGATTTGGTGGTATGTCATCTTCAGATCTGAGAAAATCTAATTCAAAAGGTATATTTTATGAAAGATGTATTTCCTGCACTCACAAGTCGAAACGATGTAAGAATGACCAGGGAACCATGAGAAAATGTAATAGAATTGAGTCTATGCAGTTCAGTGCTGAAATTCTAAATACTGCAAAGATTTCCGGAACTTGAAGAAAGCCAAGGCTATCTTTAGCAACTGATGACCTGGTCGCAATCGAGGCTAAGTTTCATGATTCATGCAAACGATAATTTCTACGTAAAACAGCTCAGAAACGACCAGGTACGCAGTTGCTAAAGATGGTCTTCTTTGGCTTTGCTTAAGTTCCGGAAATCTCTGCAGCATTGAGAATTTCAGCACTGAACTGCATTGACTCAGTTTTATTAATTTTTTCAATGGTTCCCTGGCCACTCTTTCATCGATTCGACTTTTGAGGGCAGACAATACATCACCCATAAAATATACATTCTGAATTAGATTTTCGCAGATCTGAAGATGATGATCGTGTTGCTTTGGGTTGGGCAAAAGAAGTCTCAGCTTGTGGTTCGGAAGACCTTTTCTTTGGGGGCTTTAGCAGCAGTGTCAGTGTACCTGTAATTACAGTAACTGTGATAATCAATTCTGATACGATCTACTCTAATGGGGTCGAATACTTGAGTTTTGTTAAAGGCTGAGCTTTTACGAGAAATCGCAGACAGAATCCTCAAGCTAACGCATGAAATAGTTCTAAAAAGAAACAACACTCCAGTCAGGTTCAGGTTTATATGACTCAGCAACTAAGTACCGAGTTAATCATGTTATGATTTTATTTCAGGGGATAATATAACGTTTCCTTTTGATAATCTGTAGAACGTTT
Source organism: Macrobrachium nipponense (assembly GCF_015104395.2). Taxonomy (NCBI): domain Eukaryota; kingdom Metazoa; phylum Arthropoda; class Malacostraca; order Decapoda; family Palaemonidae; genus Macrobrachium; species Macrobrachium nipponense. The sequence goes on along the minus strand of NC_061110.1, from coordinate 50,535,308 downwards.
TTTAGTTAGGTAAAACAACCATTGCAATATTAATAACGAAAAAAACCGCAGATTAACCAACTTTTCGAAGCCATTGCCAACCATTTTCGATTTTATTACCAACTCATTTATGACTACTTGGAAATAAAATCAAATCTAGTCAAGATCTACATCCAGCCTCTGATTTTTGTCATAGGTAGTGATATGTGATAAACAAATCAAATGCTATTTACTTATAAAGCCTATATTATTTATATGCATATATTTTCTAGGTTATCTTCTCGCCTAGAATTGAGGTTAGGTAGACCTGGAGGCGTCTAGCTTCTATTGTTTTTAGGAATAAGTTGAAGATTATAAGAACTCTGTCTATTTGCTTGACTCTTTATTGAGAACAACAATAAACGCAGTCTGAAAGTACACAAATGAGAGTTGTTGTAGTAACTGCTAGTTTAAGTATGTATTGCAGCAATGAAATAATTAACTCGATACTGCTACTGAATAGACAATAAATGTAGTCACTTAATACATAAAAGTTTCTATGCTAATATCAGTTATGTACAATGATAATATGCTTTAAACAATTTCTAGGTTACAAATGAAAGTTTTCTTAATAAGGGAACTAACTCCACAACATAGTTATCAAATATAAACAATAGGGAAATAACCATTCAAGTAACATAGCCCATAATCATATAAAGACAAAATTGTTCTTTGTGCACAAACGTCTTTTAGGGGTTTTCTTTACTTCTCCCCTTTCAAGTATCAATGTTCCACCTGGGTATTAATAATTGCTGCTTCTTTGGGAAGTCGGCTGAATTGAAGACTGAAATACGCTTTGGGAAGTCGACTGAATTGAAGACTGAAACACGCTTTGGGAAGTCGACTGAATTGAAGACTGAAATACGCTTTGGGAAGTCGGCTGAACTGAAGACTGAAATACGCTTTGGGAAGTCGACTGAATTGAAGACTGAAACACGCTTTGGGAAGTCAACTGAATTGAAGATTGAAACACGCTTTGGGAAGTCGACTGAAATTGAAGAACTGAAACACGCTTTGGGGAAGTCCGGTCATGAATTAAAGGACTGAAATACGCTTTGGGAAGGTCGAACTGAATTGAAGACTGAAAACACGCTTTGGGAAGTCCGACTGAATTGAAGACTGAAATACGCGTTTTGGGAAAGTCGGCTGAATTGAAGACTGAAAGTTTATTTGCTTGGGAAGTTGGCATGAATTGAAAACTGAAATATGCGTTTGGGAAGTCGGCTGTGTAACTGAAGAACTGAAATACGCTTTTGGGAAAGTTCGCGGCTGAATTGAAAGAAACTGAATAAATATGCTTTGGGACAAGTCGGCTCGAAGTTGAAGACTGAAAATAAGCTTTGGGAAGTCGGCTGAACTGAAGACTGAAAATAACGCTTTGAGAAGTCGGCCTGAATTGAAGACTGAAAACAACTCTTTGGGATAAGTCGACAGAATTGAAGACTGGAAATAACGCTTTGGGCAAGTAGGCTGAATTGCAGACTAAAATACGCTTTGGGCGGAAGTCGGCTGAAGTTGGAAGACTGAAATACGCTTTGGGAAGTCGGCGTGAACTGGAAAGACGAAATACGCCTTTGGGAAGTCGATTGAATTGAAGCAACTGAAAACTACGCTTTGGGGAAGTCGGACTGAATTGAAGACTGAAATGCACCTTTGGGAAGTCGGCTGAATTGAAGACCTGAAACAACACTTTGGGAAGTCCGGACTGAACTTGAACGACTGAAATCACCTTTTGGGAAGTTGGCGTGAACCTGAAGAACTACAATACGCTTTGAGGAAGTCGACTTGAATTGAAGCCTGATGAAGACTGAAATACGCTTTGGGGAAGTTCGGCGGAAGCATTGAAGACTGAAATACGCTTTGGGAAGGTCGGCATGAATTTGGCCAGACTGCAAAGAAGCGCTTTGGGAAGTCCAGGTATGAATTGAAGACTGAAAAAATTTTTTTAAACGCCTTTTTGGGAAGTTCGACTCTTGATAATTGCTAGACTGAAATACGCTTTTAGGGAAAGTCGGCTTGAATTGAAAGACTGAAATACGCTTTGGGTAAGTTCGGCTGAACTGAAGACTGGGGAAATACCGCTTTGGGGAAAACGGCTTTGAATTTGGAAGACTGAAATAAAACGGCTTTTGGGAAGTCGACTGGAATTGAAGCCTGAAATATGCTTTGGGAAGTCGGCTGAACTGAAGACTGAAATACGCCTTTGGGAAGTTCGGCTGAACTGAAGGCTGAAATACTCTTTGGGAAAGTCGGATGAATTGAAGGACTGAAACAAAACACCTTCGGGAATGTCCGCCGGCTGAATTGAAGACCTGAAATAACGCTTTTGGGAAAGTCGGCTGAAACTGGAACGACTGAAATACGCTTTGGGAAGTTGGCTTGAATTGAAGACTGAAACACACTTTGGGAAAAGTCGGCGGAACTTGAATTGAGACTGAAATTACCAGTTTTGGGAAGTCCGCACTGAACTGAACGACTGGAAATACGCTTTGGGAAGTCGAACTGGAATTGAAGCCTGTAAGACTGAAATACGCTTTGGGAAGTCGGCTGCATTGAAGGACTGTAAATACGCCTGTTTGGGAAGTCGGCCTTGAAACTGAAGGACTGAAATAACGCTTTGGGGGAAAACGGCTGAATTGAAGACTGAAATACGCTTGTTTGGGAAGTCGACTGAAATTGAAGCGCCCTGATAATATTGCTTTGGGGAAGTAGGGCTTGAACTGGAAAAAAAGGACCTGAAATATCGCTTTGGGAAGTCGGCTGAACCTGAAGGCTGCAAATACTCTTTTGGGGGAAGTCCGGCAGGAATTGGGGAAAAGACTGAAACACACTTCTGGGAAGTCGGCTGAATTGAAGACTGAAATTACGACTTTGAGGAAGGTCGGCTGAACTGAAAGACTGAAATACGCTTTGGGAAGTTGGCTGAATTTGAAAGACTTGAAACACACTTTGGGGAAGTTCGGCTGAATTGAAGACTGGAAAGAACGCTTTGGGAAGTCGTGGCTGAACTGCAAGACTGAAATAACGCTTTGGGAAAGTTCGACTGGAATTGAAGCCTGAAGACTGAAATACGCTTTGGGACAAGTCGGCTGCATTGAAGACTGAAAGACGGCTTTGGGAAGTCGGCTGAATTGCAGACTGAAATACGCTTTGGGAAGTTCGGCTGGCTGAATTGAAGGACTGAAATACGCTTTGGGAAAAACGCGGCTGAAATTGAATGACTGGAAATACGCTTTGGGAAGTAGACTGAATTGCAGACTGAAATACGCTTTGGGGAAAGTCGGCTGAATTGAAGGACTGAAATACGCTTTGGGGAAAAATACTGAATTGGCAAAGACTGAAAATTACGCTTTGGGAGGGAAGTTCGACTGGAATTGCAGAATGAAATACGCTTTGGGGAAGTCGGCTGAAATCTGTAGACTGAAATAACGCTTTGGGAAGTTCGGCTGAAAACTGGAAGACTGAAATACGCTTTGGGAAGTCGACTGAATTGCAGACTGAAATACGCTTTGGGCAAGTGCGGCTGAACTGAAGGACCTGAAAACTACGCTTTGGGGGGAAAACGGATCTCGGAATTGAAGACTGAAATACGCTTTTGGGAAGTCTGGCTGAACCTGAAGACTGAAATACGCTGTTGGGAAGTCCGGACGAATTGAAGACTGGAAATACGCTTACCTGAAATACGCTTTGGGGAAGTTCGGATGAATTGAAGACTGAAAATACGCTTACTGAAAGACGCTTTGGGAAGTTCGGCTGGAATTGAAGAATCGAAATACGCTTACTGAAAGACGCTTTGGGAAGTTCGGCTGAATTGAAAGACTGAAATACGCGTTACTGAAATACGCTTTGGGGAAGTTCGGATTGATTGGGGCAAGACTGAAATACGCTTACTGAAAATACTCTTTGGGAAGTCGGCTGAATTGAAGACTGAAATACGCTTTAACTGAAATAGCTCCTTTGGGGAAGTCGGCCCTGAATTGAAGACTGGAAAATACGCTTACGAAATACGCTTTGGGAAGTCGACTGAACTGAAGACTGAAATACGCTTTGGGAAGTCGGCTGAATTGAAGACTGAAATACGCTTACTGAAATACGCTTTGGGAAGTCGGCTGAATTGAAGACTGAAATACGCTTACTGAAATACGCTTTGGGAAGTCGGCTGAATTGAAGACTGAAATACGCTTTGGGAAGTCGACTGAATTGAAGACTGAAACACGCTTTGGGAAGTCGGCTGAATTGAAGACTGAAATACGCTTTGGGAAGTCGACTGAATTGAAGACTGAAATACGCTTACTGAAATACGCTTTGGGAAGTCGGCTGAATTGAAGACTGAAACACGCTTTGGGAAGTCGGCTGAATTGAAGACTGAAATACGCTTTGGGAAGTCGGCTGAATTGAAGACTGAAATACGCTTTGGGAAGTCGGCTGAACTGAAGACTGAAATACGCTTTGGGAAGTCGACTGAATTGAAGACTGAAATACGCTTTGGGACGTTGGCTGAATTGAAGACTGAAGTACGCTTTGGGAAGTCAACTGAATTGAAGACTGAAACACACTTTGGGAAGTCGACTGAATTGAAGACTGAAATACGCTTTGGGAAGTCAACTGAATTAAGACTGAACCCCCCCCCCCCCCCCCCCAACTTTGATCGGCTGAATTGCAGACAAAATAACTTTGGAAGTCGGCTGAATTGAGCTAAATACGCTTTGGGAAGTCGGCTGAACTGAAGACTGAAAATACGCTTTGGGGGAAGTCGGCTGAATTGAAAACTGAAATACCTTTGGAATCGGCTGAATTGAAGACTGAAATAGCTTTGGGAAGTCGGGCTGAACTGAACGACTGAAATACGCTTTGGGAAGTCGACTGTGAATTGAAGCCTGAAGACCGAATACGCTTTGGGAAGTTCGGCTAGAACTTTGAAGACTGAAATACACTTTGGGGAAGTTCGGCTGAATTTGAAGACTGAAATACCCTTTGGGAATTCGGCTGAAATTGAAGACTGAAAATACCCTTTTGGCTTTTGGGAACGTGGCCGGCTGAACTGAAGACTTGAAATACTCTTTGGAACGTCCAGAAACTGAATTTGTCAACAAAACGGAAATACTCCTTTGGGAAGTCGCCTGAATTGAAGACTGAACTACTACACCGGTTTGGGGAAGTTCGGCTGACCAACTGAAGCACCGAATGAAACTAACTCCTTTGGGAAGTCGGCATTGAATTGAACGACTGAAAAAAATCACGCTTTAGGAAGTCGGCTGGCAACTGAAGACAGAAATAAACGCTTTGGGAAGTTCGGCATGAATGAAGACTGAAATACGCCTTTGGAAGTCGGCTGAAATTGAAAGACTGAAATAAACGTTTTGGGAAGTCGACTTGAATTTGATTGGGAAGTCTGGCTGAATTGAAGACTGGAAATAACGCTTTGGGAATTGTTGGCTGAATTGAAAGACTGAAAGACGCTTTGGGAAGTTGGCTGAATTGAAGACTGAAATACGCTTTGGGAAGTCCGACTGAATTTGAGACTGAAATAACGCTTTGGGGAAGTTTTGGGGCTGAAACTGAAGACCTGGAAATGCGCTTTGGGGGAATTGAGACTGAAACTACGCTTTGGGAAGAATCGGCTGAAATTGAAGACGATAAATGGAAATACGCTTTGGGAAGTTGGCTGAACTGAAGACTGAAAATAAACGCTTTTTGGGAAGTCGGCTGAATTGCAAGACTGAAAGTTGCGCTTTGGGAAGTTGGCCTGAATTGAAGACCTGAAATACGCTTTGGGTAAGTCGTGGCTTGAACTGGAAGGTAACATGAAAATACGCTTTGGGAAGTTTGGCTGAATTGAAGACATATACAAATACGCTTTGGTGGAAGTTTGGCTGAACTGAAGACTTGTGGGGAAAAAAAAATAACAAGCCTTTGGGTCAAGTCGGCTGAATTGATAAAGACTGAAATGCGCCTTTGGAAGTTTGGCTGAATTGAAGACTGAAATACGCTTTGGGGTAAGTTGGCTGAACTGAAGACTGAAAATACCGCCCCTTTTTTTTTGGGTAAGTCGACTGAATTGAAAGACTTGAAATACGCTTTCGGGAAGTTGGGCTGAACTGAAGACTGAAATACCTTTGGGCTTTGGGAAGTAGACCTGAATTGAAGAATGAAATATGCTTTTGGGAAGTGGGCTGAACTTGAAGAACTGAAATACGGCTTTGGAACAGTTCACTGAATTGAAGGATGAAACAAAGCGCTTTGGGAAGGTTAACTGAATTGAAGACTGAAATACGCTTTGGAAAGTTGGCTGAACTGAAACACGAAATACCTTTTGGGCAAAGCGACTGAATTGGAAGACTGAAACACGCTTTGGAAGTTGAAAGAAGAAGGCAGAATAGAACAAGAAGGAAACCAAATCGAAATAAAGAAGCCTCCCGCCCGATTTACAGGCTAAACTTCCCGACTCAATTCCAAACCAACATCCACCCCTCTCCATACGTCAAATCCAACCACCTTTACGGGAACAAGTCTCAAATTCAAGAAAACTTGCTTGGAATTGAAGACTGAAAATACGCTTTGGGAAGTCGGCTGAAATTTGAACGACTGACAAATACGCTTTGGAAGTCGACTGAATTGAAGAATGAAATATGCTTTTGGGAAGTCGGCTGACTGGAACGAAACTGAAATACGCTTTGGGAAGTCGACTGAATTGCAAGAATGAAATAGCTTTGCTTTGGGAAGTCCATCTTGAACTGAAAGACGGTGAAATAACGCTTTGGAACGTTTGACTGAATTGAATGACTGAAACACGCTTTGGGAAGTTGACTGAATTTGAAGACTGGAAATACGCTTTGGGATATAAGTCGGGCTGAATTTGAAGACTGAAATACGCTTTGGGAAGTCGGCTTGAATTGTAAGACTGCAAACAACGCTTTTGGGAAGTTGAACAATGAATTGAAGACTGTCAAATTACGCTTTGGGTAAGTTGACCTGGAAATGAAGGACTGAAATACGCTTTGGGAAGGTCGACTGAATTGAACGAATGAAATACGCTTTTTGGGAATTCGACTGAAAGTTTTGCAAGAATGAAATCACGCTTTGGGAATTGCGGATCGGCTGAATTGAAGACTGAAATACGCTTGGTTTGGAAGTCTGATCTGAATTGAAGAATGAAATACGCTTTGGGAAGTCGACTGAATTGGAAGACTAAAATACGGCTTTGGGGACGACTGCAAATTGAGAAGACTGAAATATGCTTTGGGAAGTCGACTGAATTGAAGAGGTGAAACTACGCCTTTTGGGAAGTCCGGCTGAAATTGAAGACTGAAATAACGCCTTTGGGGAAGTCGGCTGAATTGAAGACTGAAATAACGCTTTGGGGAAAGTCGACCTGGAATTGAAGACTGAAAGACCGCTTTGGGAATTCAGGCTGAATTGAAGACTGAACTACAGCTTTGGGAAGTCGGCTGAATTGAAGACTGAAATACGCTTTGGGAAGTCGCTGAATTGAAAGCTGAAATACGCTTTGGGAATCGGCTGAATTGAAGACTGAAAATATTGCTTTGCAAGTGGGCTGAATTGAAGACTGAAATACGCTTTGGAATCGGCTGAATTGAAGACTGAAAATAACTTTTTGGGAATCGACTGATTTGAATTCTGAAAATACGCTTTGGGAAGTTTGCTGAATTGAAGACTGAATCGCTTTGAAGTACGACAAGATGATGAATGAAATAAAATGCTTTGGGAATCGCTGAACTGACGAATACGCTTTGGGAATCGACTGTTAGCTGAAATACACTTTGGGAAAGTCGGCTGAATTGAAGACTGAAATACGCTTTGGAAGTCGACTGAATTGAAGACTAAATAACGAAATTTGGGAAGTCGGCTGAATTGGGACTGAAATACGCTTTGAATCGGCTGATTGAAGACTGAAACACGCTTTGGAAGTCGCTGAATTAAGAATGAAATATGCTTGGGAAGTCGGCTGAACTTGAAGACTGAAAATAAACTGGAGTCGACTGAATTGAAGACTGAAGACACTTTGGGAAGTCCAACTGAATTGAAGACTGAAATACGCTTGTAGTCGCTGAATTGAAGACTGAATACAATTTGGGAATCGACTGAATTGAAGACTGAAATACGCTTTGGGAAGTCGCTGAATTGAGACTGAAATCGCTTTGTGAAGTCGCTGAATTGAAGACTGAAATAACGCTGGGAGTCGGCGAATGAAGACTGAAATACTTTGGGAGTCGACTGAATTGAAGACTGAAATACGCTTTGGGAAGTCGGGCTGAATTGAAGACTGAAATCGCTTTGAATTCGACTGAATTAAGACCGAAATACGCTTTGGGAAGTCGGCTGAATTGAAGACTGAAATACGCTTTGGGCAATCGGCTGAATTTGAAGAACTGAAATCGCTTTGGGGAAGTCGGCTGAATTGAAGACTGAAATACGCTTTGGGAAGTCGGCTGAATTGAAGACTGAAATATGCTTTGGGAAGTCAACTGAATTGAAGACTGAAATACGCTTTGGGAAGTTGGCTGAATTGAAGACTGAAATACGCTTTGGGAAGTCGGCTGAATTGAAGACTGAAATATGCTTTGGGAAGTCGGCTGAATTGAAGACTGAAATACGCTTTGGGAAGTCGGCTGAATTGAAGACTGAAATACGTTTTGGGAAGTCGACTGAATTGATTGGGAAGTCGGCTGAATTGAAGACTGAAATACGCTTTGGGAAGTCGGCTGAATTGAAGACTGAAATACGCTTTGGGAAGTCGGCTGAATTGATTGGGAAGTCGGCAGAACTGAAGACTGAAATACGCTTTGGGAAGTCGGCTGAATTGAAGACTGAAATACGCTTTGGGAAGTCGGCTGAATTGAAGACTGAAATACGCTTTGGGAAGTCGACTGAATTGAAGACTGAAATACGCTTTTGGAAGTCGGCTGAATTGAAGACTGAAATACGCTTTGGGAAGTCGACTGAATTGATTGGGAAGTCGGCAGAACTGAAGACTGAAATACGCCTTGAACTGAAGACCTGAAATACGCTTTGGGAAGTCGGCTGAATTGAAGACTGAAATCTGGAATTGAAGACTGAAATACGCTTTGGGAAGTCGGCTGAATTGAAGACTGAAATACGCTTTGGGAAGTCGACTGAATTGAAGACTGAAATACGCTTTGGGAAGTCGGCTGAATTGAAGACTGAAATACGCTTTGGGAAGTCGACTGAATTGAAGACTGAAATACGCTTTGGGAAGTCGACTGAATTGAATTCTGAAATACGCTTTGGGAAGTTGGCTGAATTGAAGACTGAAATATGCTTTGGGAAGTCGACTGAATTGAAGACTGAAATACGCTTTGGGAAGTCGGCTGAATTGAAGACTGAAATACGCTTTGGGAAGTCGACTGAATTGAAGACTGAAATACGCTTTGGGAAGTTGACTGAATTGTATTCTGAAATACGCTTTGGGGAAGTTGGCTGAATTGAAGACTGAAATACGTTTTAGGGAAGTCGACTGGAATTGAAGACTGAATACGCTTTGGGAAGTCGACTGAATTGAATTCTGAAATACGCTTTGGGAAGTCGGCTGAATTGAAGACTGAAATACGCTTTGGGAAGTCGACTGAATTGAAGACTGAAATACGCTTTGGGAAGTCGGCTGAATTGAAGACTGAAATACGCTTTGGGAAGTCGGCTGAATTAAAGAGCTGAAGTACTTGAAATTTAAGACTTTTGTCGACTGAATTGAAGACTGAAATACGCTTTGGGAAGTCGGCTGAACTGAAGACTGAAATACGCTTTGGGAAGTCGGCTGAATTGAAGACTGAAATACGCTTTGGGAAGTCGGCTGAATTGAAGACTGAAACACGCTTTGGGAAGTCGGGGGCTTGAATTGATTCTGAAATAAATACGCTTTGGGAAGTTGGCTGAATTGAAGACTGAAATATGCTTTGGGAAGTCGGCTGAATTGAAGACTGAAATACGCTTTGAGAAGTCGGCTGAATTGAAGACTGAAATATCTTTGGGAGTCACTGAATTGAAGACTGAAATACTTTGGGAAGTACGCTTTGCAATTGAAGACTGAAATGCTGAAGTCCGCTGAATTGAGACTGAATATGCTTTGGGAAGTCGCTGAATTGAAGACTTAAATACGCTTGGGAAGTCGAACTTGAATTTGAGGGATTCTGAAATTACGCTTTTGGGAAGTCACTGAATTGAAGACCTGAAAATACGCTTTGGGAAGTCGACTGAATTGAAGACTGAAATACGCTTTGGGAAGTTGCTGAATTGAGACTGACTACGCTTTGGGAAGGGGAAAGTCGGTGATTGAAAGACTGAAAATACGCTTTTGGGAAGTCGACTGCAATTGAAGACTGAAATACGCTTTGGGTTTAAGTTGGCTTTGGGAATGGGGATTGAAAATATGCTTTGGGAAGTCGACTGAATTGAAAGCTTTGGGAAATAACGCTTGAAGGAAGCGGCTTTAATTGTGAACTGAAATAACCGCTGTTGGGGAAAAGAAAAAAAAAAATTCTGGCTGAAATTGAAGACTGAAATACTCTTTGGGGAAGTCGACTGAATTGTTTAATTCTGAAATTACTGAAATGCTTTGGGAATTGAAGAACTGAAATAACGCTTTGTGAAGTTGCTGAATTGAAGACTGAATTTAATTCTGAAATCGGCTTTGGGAAGTCGGGTGAATTGAAGACTAAAATATGCTTTGGGAAGTCGACTGAATTGAAGACTGAAATACGCTTTGGGAAGTTGGCTGATTGAAGACTGCTAACTTACGCTTTGGGAAGTCGGGCTGAATTGAAAGACTGAAATACGCTTTGGGAAGTCGACTGAATGAAGACTGAAATACCTTTGGGAAGTCGGCTGAATTGAAGACTGAAATAACGCTGGGGAAGTCGTCTGAATTTGAAGAACTGAAATACGTTTGGGAAGTCGGCTGAATTGAACCTGACCGCTTTGGGAAGTCGAAACTGAATGAATTCTTTGGGAAATACGTCAAGTTGGGCTGAATTGGAAGACTGAATTTAATCCGCTGGGAGTCGAACTGAAGTGAAGACTGAATAACGCTGAGAAAGTCGGCTGAATTGAAGACTAAAATAATGCTTTGGGAAGTCAACTGAATTGAAGACTGAAATAGCTTTGGGAAGTCGGCTGCTGAAATTTGAAAGCTGAATTGAAAAGAAATATGCTTTGGGAAGTCGGCTGAATTGAAGACTGAAATACGCTTTGGGAAGTCGGCTGAATTGAAGACTGAAATACGCTTTGGGAAGTCGAGACGATTTGGGAAGTCTGAAACACGCTTTGGGGAAGTCGGCTGAATTGAAGACTGAAATACGCTTTTGGGGAAGTCGACTGAATTGAAGACTGAAATAAAACGCTTGGGAAGATGGAACGGCTTTGGGACTGAAGACTGAAGACGAAATACGTCCTTGGGAAGTCGACTGAATTGAAGACTGAAATACGCTTTGGGAAGTCGACTTGGACTTGACTTCTAAAAAGTGTAAGTTCAGTTACCGAGATATGGGTAACATCACCCCACTTCTTGTTTACCGTCTGCTCTTACTGGACTGCAGTATTCCTTCTCCTTCTCTATACTTCTTATGGTATTTATTTCTGGTCTCAACCGTGATGTCATGGTTCGAGGTGTGTCAGCTTAGACCTTGTTCACCCTCTCTCACCTACTTCTCTATTCACAAATCAGCTCTCCATTTTCTTTATTCATTGCTT
>NC_061110.1:50516066-50518566 GCF_015104395.2 Macrobrachium nipponense | reverse complement strand
TCTATACACAAACATCGAGAGCCAAGGGAGGAAAATTTAATCAAACAAAATAAATAAAAAATGAATGATGCATAAGGAGCCATGCTTGAAAACTATATTGCCTTAGTAGGCCAAGCTCGATAGATATCATTCTTGCTGGTTATAAGAATTTCTAGTCTCATTAAATTGATTAGGTGCCCAGACTATGGCACTATGTCAGATGTGTCACTCATTATGATAAGCCTATTGACTTTAAGTCAGAGTATTATTTAAACTTCTTATGCCTTTATAGTAGTTCCTAAAAGAATTAACTAACTTATATGGCCAGAGTTACTGGCGGATGGGGCTCTGCCTATGCAGGGCATACAATGGAAAGAGATGCCTAAAAGGTGGAAATGAAGAGGAAAGGAAACCAAAAAGGGGAACTCATAGACAGTCCAAATAGAAACTGTTACAAAAAGTATAAGAAAGAAGTAAAAGTAGCAGAACCAGGTACTCTCCTTTGGATGGGGAGAGGCCAGAATTCTCTATATGAATGTGGCACTGTGCCAGGGCACTAGTGCGGAGAGAGACAATCGACTCTCTTAGGTTTTCTGGAAACATCGACGCCCTTTACCTTTCTTCCTTCGACCTCGCCAAGGTCGGTTTGATGATGCTGTAGGGGGACTTGAGAGACCCAAGCTCGTCAAAGATGCCTTAGTGGCATCTGCTCCGACTGCTGCGACAACTGGAACAATGGCAATTGTTCCCATTCCTAATACTTGACTCAGTTCCTTGAGTTCTTTGGCCGAATTGGATTCGGCAGAGTCCTTACTCCTGGATTGATCAGCTGATGACAGAGAGGGAATTCCTATTGGAATTGGCTCTCCCTCGACTGCTGGCATCGGTAGCGGTGCCAAGCCGGAGGGGGAAGAGCGACCTGGACTGGGAACTCCATGAAGGAGACTCGAGTCTTGCTTTGGCGCTGGCACTGAGGCCGTTCCTAGCATAGTGAGAGGATTCAAACATGGCTCAACCTCCGTGATGGGCGGAGCATGGCACTGCCTTGTACCTTCAAGTGGCACTGGCTGTGTAGAGGTAGGTCTCGGTGGACCGTAAACATGGTCTGGAGCTATGTAAGGGCAGGGCTGCTGAGACACATACCTTAGAGCGGTGAGGTCATGTGACTCAACCAGATGGTAAACAAAATTATTTTAACATGGTTGAGGTTCTCAATTGAGATGAATTTATGCCTATCAACCCAAGCTCCATAAAGAATTTTATCCTCTCGAATTATGGATATCTGTGTACTAGAGTCGTCGAATGCTCGGACTTGGTGGGCAGGATAGTGACCTCTGGGAGGTGCAACAAATGTAGGGCCCTGAGCTAGGGGCCTAGAGTTGATGGATTTGTCACTGCCATTGCAGTGGCAGGAATAGCAGCTTTCTTGGGGCATTTAGCAATGCTATGCACTCTGCATAATTCACAAAAACTCCTGCTAAAATCTTGTTTTAGCACTGTCCCTGAGGAGGGGGCAGGCCGATTGTTTCAGGTCCAATGGTTGTTATTTTTATTATTCTGGGAATGCCGATTCTGGGATTTAGTGGAACCTGCAGCGGGGATCTGCTTTAGAGTGGCTGCTTCATGGAGTGCCTGGATTATTTGGCTGCTGAGCTGGCTGAGAGTTTGCAATAGGAGGAGCATAAGGGCGGATCTTCTTAAATAGTTTAGGGAGCTTTATCCATTTATTGGTTGAAAAACTCAGGAGGGGCGTAGGATAGAAAATCTTCATGCTGGATGAGCTCCAGGATCTCGCCTGCGAATATAGCATTGCAGGCCTTCATCCACCTATGGAGAGCTGGTGTCTTCTTAGCCACCGACGCCAATCAAGTCTGCCCAGACTACTTTGGCATCTCCACCACTGCTGCCTCCACCTATCTGGCCTCCCTCACACAGGCGAGGTCACCTTGCTCGTTGGCGGAGAGTGGTTGGATTTGTTTGTTTGTTTGTATGGGGGTTTTACATTGCATGGAACCAGTGGTTATTCAGCAACAGGACCAACGGCTTTACATGACTTCTGAACCATGTCGAGAGTAACTTCTGTTACCAGAAATATACATCTCTCACACCTCAGTGGAATGCCCGAGAATCGAACGCGCGGCCACCGAGGTGGCAGGCCAAGACCATACTTGATCACGCCACTGAGGTGGTGGCAACCTTGCCTTTGAAGTGTTTGCCTAAGATGAGAGCTATTTTGGCAGGGGAAGGCTGGAAGTTAGTTAACACCTTCTCGACATGGTCAAGCCAGATTTTTGGCTCAGCCTCGTTCCATTGCTTGATGAAGGTTCCTATGCTGCTGAGGATGGTGTTTGAAGACAAGGATATAGAGGGCTGTATGCCATGGTTGGCCATAGCAATTTGATGCTGCCTCTTTCTCTCATTTGCTTCTTTCTGGTACTCTTGTTCTTTCTCCCTTTCTGCTCTTTCTGCTCCTTTCCTCTTCTCCCTTGCTAGCCTCTCCTTCTCCTTGAATTCTCTTTCT
>NC_061110.1:50506066-50511066 GCF_015104395.2 Macrobrachium nipponense | reverse complement strand
TATATTTGTTAATAAAGGTTAAAGGGTTATTATCAGTATATACGTCAATTTCAAAGTTACTGTTAAGCAAGTATATCTCAAAGTGCATTAAACTCAAAATTAAACTTAAAGCTTCTTTTTCAACAATACTGTAATTTAACTGGTGGCTATTATATTTCTTTGAAAAGTAAGATACAGGGTGTAGAACACCATTATGTTCCTGTAATAATACACTGCCAGCTCGTACTTCACTGGAGTCTACCTGTAACTTGAATGGTAGATTAAAGTCTGGGGATTTCAGCACTGGCTTAGACATTAACATGAGCTTAAGTTTATTAAAGGCATCGTCACATTCCTTTGACCACACAAACTTCACATCCTTTTTCAGCAACTCTGTTAATGGGTAGGCTACATCTGAAAAGTTCTTACAAAATTTTCTGTAATACCCCACTGTTCCCAAAAAATTTCATCACTCCACGTTTAGATGTAGGGAGGGTCAAATTCTTTATGACCTCAATATGACAATCAACAGGTTTCACTTGGCCACTTCCTATTTCATGTCCTAAATATTGAACAGTAGTTTTTCCAAATTCACATTTGGCAAGGTTTATCGTAACATTAAATTCTAATAACCTCTTAAAAACATCATATACTTTTTTAATGTGATCTTCCCAGGTTTCTCCAACAGTAATAATGTCATCTAAATAAACAAATACACCTTCGAGATCCTTCAAGATATAATTCATCTGACGTTGGAAAGTCAGAGGTGCATTACATAAACCAAATGGCATTACCTTATAATTATAAAGTCCATGGGGTGTAACAAATGCCGCAATATCCCTGCTGTTTTTGTCTAACTCAATTTGATAGTATCCTTTCAATAAATCAATTTTACTTAAAAAGGAAAATTTGCTACATTATCAATTATATCTTCTACTCTGGGCATAGGATATGAATCTTTTATAGTTACATTATTTACCTTTCGATAGTCTGTACACATTCTTGCACTTCCGTCAGGTTTGTCGACTAGAATACATGGGCTAGCCCATTCACTATGGCTTTCCTCTGCTAGTCCGTGTTTCAGTAAATAAGCAACTTCGGTCTTTAACTGTTGTTGTTGCCTCGGCGACATTCTGTATGGACGCTGACTTATTGGCGTCTCTTCTCTCAACCTGATTTTATGCTGTACTCCTTTTATCCTTTTAGGATGGTCTGAAAATAGATCTGAAAAGTTTTGAATTAGCACTTTAAAATCATGCTGCTGTTCATCAGATAAATGAATACATAACTTCCTAAATTTTTCATCATCACCAAATAATCTGTATTTTTTAATCGAAGTTCAATTTCTTCTTCAACGTCTTTTTCATCATCCTCTTTTGCAATTGACAACACTCCACTGGATTCGTTATACTTCTTTAATTTGTTAATATGGAAAGTTTTAACTTTCCTCCGTCCTGTAGGAAATTGAATTCGATAATTAACATCACTTACTTTTTCCTTCACCGTGCAAGGTCCTATATACTTCTGGTTAAAAACCTTACCAGCTGTAGGGAGATACACTAGAACCTTATCTCCTATGTCGAGTTCACGTTTTGCAGCCTTTTTGTCGTAGTTTCTTTTCATCTCTTCTTGTACTACTTTGAGATTCTCATGTGCTACTTTCCATATTTTCTTTATTTTTTCCTTCATTTCTTGTAACGTGATAGAATCCTTCTCATCTGAAATCAACTGATTCTTTATCACCTCCATGGGTGACCTTACCTGATGGACATATACTAACTGAAAAGGAGAATAACCCAACGATGAATGTACGCTATCACGAATGGCAAATAGCAACATTGGTATGTAGACATCCCATTCCTTTTCATTTTCACAACAGTACGTGCGAAGCATGGTTTTGAAGGTTCGATGAAATCGTTCGACCACTCCTTGACTCTGTGGGGTGATAAGGAGACGATAAACAATGCTTAATATTCTGACAGGCTAAAAATGAGGTAAACTTTCTAGACGTAAAGTTGGTTCCTTGGTCGGTTTGAACATCTTTTGGCAAACCTACCAGCGAGAAGAACTTGTTAAGCGCTTCAATTATCTTATCAGCACTCACAATTCTTAAAGGAATAGCCTCTGGAAATCTGGTAGCACTACACATAATTGTCAGCAAATACTCGTTACCTTTGCTAGACCTAGGCAGAGGTCCTACACAATCCAAAACCAGTTTCTCAAAGGGTTCTCCTGGAACTTCAATGGGTTGCAATGGCATCACCTTAGGGTCATGTTGAGCTTTACCTACTTTTTGACATAAATCACAATTTTTACAATATTCACTACAATCTTTCTGCATCTTAGGCCAAAAAAAATACCTTAATAATTTCTCATAGGTTTTGTTTATACCTAAATGACCAGAATAACTACAGTCATGAGCAATACCCAGAACAAAATTCCTATAACTACTTGGAATGACCACTTGTTCTACAACATCATTAACATTTCTACTCTTGAACTTCCTCATTAGGATTCCATCCTTTAAAAAGTAACACTTGCCTTCCTTCTCGATATCATTTATATCAACAAGGGCATTATCTCTTATTACCTTCAAATTATCATCTTCAATTTGAGATTTAACAAATTCTTCCTTATTAACTTTCAGCATTCGCAAAGGAGTACTGACTTTACTTACTTGTAGTGTTTCCGGACTATCTTTAAACAAGTTTTGTAAATCCAAACCGTCGTCATCATTTACCTTTCCTTCGGCACTCTTACTTCTTGTAGTAACTGCACAAGCAGGAAATAAGTTTGGAAATGTACATTCAACTTCTGTAATAAATGAAGATTTAAAGGGTTTTTCTGTCAAAATTGGATTACTGCTACCAAAACTTTGTCTCCACATACATCATTTCCAAGAATTAACTCTACTCCTGACACTGGGATTTCTCTCACCAAAGCAATTTTAACATATCCCGAAATTAACGGAGTTTCTAACCTTACTTCTACTAATGGAGCTGAAAATTCAGGTCCAAACCCACGCAGAAGTACATACTCTCCAGTATCCTTCCACTGGTCATACATATTTCTTATCATTACAGACTGTACCGCTCCGGTATCTCTTAACCACCTTACTTTCCTTTTTTCAACACAAGGGAGGTGTAACCAACCATCTCCCACAAAAATGGGTCATACAATTCAGTACCTTTGGATGTGGACTTCTCTTCAGGTAGTCTCACTCCATTTCCTTTTACAATATCCTCAATACAACCAACATTACTAACATTTTGAACATCATTGTTACCCATTTTGTAACCTATATTCTCATCAACCATTACATATTTTATTACTTATTTACTCCGATGCATTATTCGTTAAGACAATACCTCTTACCTGGCCTAAGGGGAGAAGCAAACAAACAAGGACCTCTGTCACCACATGCTTGTGGTTGATTCAACAATGCAATGGTATTTTCAGGTTTATGATCATCCTTAAAATGTACAGGTTTATCTTAACTTTATTTACCACTTGAATTGGACGGTTTATTGTGGCGATGGTTGGGAACAACTCCTACTGATGTGTCCCTGGTTTGCCACAACTGAAACATACAAAATCTCTAAAATTTTCGCCTATATTTTGGTAACTAGGTGTAAACTGATCATTTACACTGTATCCTGCTTTTCCAGCACTAACACTAGGACCAGAACTATATTGACTTGCCCCTCTACTACCTCTATTAAAGGATTTATTATAGACTCCACGAGATGATACTTATGAACTCGTAGTCTTACCTTGTGCCTTGTAATTTTGCTGCTCTTCCCAAACTCTGCTCCTTCCAATTTTAGGAGTGACGTCAGTATTATATAGCTTATGGGTCAATGCATAATTATCAGACAATCTAGTGGCTTCATCCACATTATCTACATCACGTTCATCCAAATATGTTTTAATAAGTGGATTAATACCATCCTTGAACTGCTCAAGCAAGATAAGTTCCTGAAGTTTACCGAAATCACCATTAACCTCTCGGGCATTCATCCACCTATCATACCACAGGCGTTGTTCCCGTGCATACTCCATATGAGTACGACTGTCTCTTTTTATCCAGCTTCTGAACTTCTCTCTATACCTCTCTGGCACCCATTCATAAGCCTTCAAAACTTCAGATTTAACTCTCTCATAATCCTTGGAATCATCTAAAGATAAGGCAGCAAATACTTCCCTAGCCTTTCCTCGAAAGGAGGTTTGAATCAACTTGCTCCATGACGTTCTCGGCCATTCACGCTGTTCTGCCACTTTCTCAAATTGTAAAAAAAATGCATCCACTTCATTTTCAACAAAAATTGATACACTTTTTACTGCATTGTCTATTCTAAAAGATTTTGGTAATTCTCTGGACTTTTCTTCTACTTCAAGTTTCTTCATCTCTAGCTCTATCCTCTTTTGCTCAACTTCAGCTTCTACCTTCTTTTGCTCAACTTCAGCTTCTACCTTCCTAACCTTTTCAGTTCTCTCATTTTCTAACTTCTTTAGTTCAACAGCTTTCTCATTCTCTAATCTAACTATTTGCAAATGAATCTGCATCTGCTCAACACTTATCCCTTCATAAACAAATTTGGACTTTTTTGGTTTAACCTTGCGTGACTTTGTTTTTTCACGTACGGCTTTGGCACCTTCCTCTTCACTTGCACTACCCTCTGTATTATTCTCACTAGCGCTTTGCTGGCTATCAGTTTCTTGCCCTTCCCAACTCATTAGTAACAACCCTTCCTTATCAGACAAAATGCCTAAAGTCATTAGCGCCTCACTTACTTTATTTGAGATTTCTTGCTTCCTTGCAGATTCTGATACTTCTACATTATAGTACCTAGCTAGAACAATCCAGTCTATTTTAGTTATACCTTCTAACTTTTCACCACTAGGACTACGTATGAAATCTTTCAATCAACATCTTTAATAACCTGCTCAAATAACGCAGCAAGACAATTATTATAGCACTAACACTATCACAACTCTCCCCCCTCTCTAAAGTACATGGA
>NC_061110.1:50293566-50496066 GCF_015104395.2 Macrobrachium nipponense | reverse complement strand
AATCTTAAGAGTTTAGCAATAGGAAATTCTCCTAAATATGCTTCTGGTTGCATATATGAAATTCCTTGTAAAAACTGTGGTAAAATATATTACAGACAAACCGGCAAATCACTTTCACAACGAGTCAAACAGCACCAATATTCAGTGATAATTGGTCAAATATCGAATGCCTTATTTGTACATATGAGAGATTTAGATCATCCTATTAACTGGAATCAGGCAAGATCCTTAATACCGTGTAGCGACAGTTAAAATGAATATCATTGAAACTTGTACTAAGTCCTATTTAAAAAAATTATAGATAAATATAAGCAACAAAATTAATACATTCAGTTGTATAGATGTTTTTGGGCTTTGTATAGCCAAGCCTCCGTTTCTCTTATGGTTAAGTCTGTTTTAGTTTGCGACTGTGTGATCTCTGATTATCCTGTATCATCTCTTTGATTTTTAGCTTCTTGACTATTAACCATCTGGCACAATTCCTCGACTGTAAATAAAACCAAATTTTCTGCGTACAGCTACGCCCATGACTCGTCCTTATCTATTATTACAAATAGCAATAGGCTATCCCTTTTGTAAACCTTATACATAATAATTCTCGCTCTTAAAGTAACAATTCCACCAAACTTCCGCATGCCTCATTCACAGCTATAAATGTATAAATTAAATTGCATTGCAACTGCTCTTGGTTGGAACTACCCTATATATATATATATATAATATATATATATATATATATATATATATATATATATATATATATATACAACAAATGTACTGTAGACACATTATGGTTTATACTATATATATATATATATATATATATATATATATATATATATATATATATATATATATATATATATATATATATACAACAAATGTACTGTGGACACATTATGGTTTATACTATACTATATATATATATATATATATATATATATATATATATATATATATGTGTGTGTGTGTGTGTGTGTGTGTGTGTGTGTGTGTATCCCCCTTCCTTATTCACTAAATTACACAAACTGGGGACTCTTACCTGTTGCCAACGGTGCCCTGTCTGCAACCATGTCACTAGGCTTATTAAGACTGCGTAAATACAAAAATATACTATTTATTTCCCAAAGCAGTTGGTTATAAAATAGAACAAAATGATTAACAAGCCATAATGGCATAAAAAGCTAAATCTGCCCATAAAGAAACCAGTAAGATAACATTCTACCCTCTTGACTAAGGTTTCACTCCCAAACCCAAATTGTCACTATGTCTCGTATCAGTCAGGTTAGAGAATCCCGTCTCTAATTAACCATGGAATTGGACCCATCTGTAATAAAAATAATAGGCATAAAAACATATCCCACACATCACTCTTTTCAAAGTATTCACGTAAAGAGAGTATTTCACACTTCTCTCTCTTTTCAAAAGGTAACAGTTTTTCTAAGTTTTATATAGAATATGTCCTACCTTTAAGATGGGCGTTATCGCTTAACCTCTTATCGTTCACCTCAAAGAATGCGTCTTTCACAAGTGCCCCGAGCTAGTAGGCCTGCAACACGCATACAAACGAACATACATGCCTCACGACCGGGCGAATGATCTCTGAGTCAATTGCTTGGTCAACAAATACCTTTCTTCAAGTGAACTGTACTGCACCACCGCTTGTCTCTAAGCGAGAAGAGATATGTGACTTCACTAACATTACATTGGCACTTTAAACATATTATTAATCATCGCCACTCTTTTCATCTGCTATAGGAGCTCGGCCACCCAAAATTGCTAGCTCCCGCCTAGCCACTAGACACACAAGTGTCTTACAATATATATAAAACACAGAGGCTGGCTTAAAAAAGAAAATAGTGCACTCCTGTCGCACACCATATCGGCAACTAATGCACAATGTATCAATTTACCACATGACTTAGAGCCACCTCCGTTGCTGGAGCCCTTGTGCTTCGTCTAATGCATAAAAGTTTAAGAACTCCAAGCACACAAATGGCGATCAGTATAGCGCCTAACATGATCATTACTATTGGTATAGTATAACGGTCGTCGAAAAAGAAAGGCTCATCCTCGCCACTAATCTCCAGCAGCGGGACTGTAACGGTCTCCACTGTAGGCAGGATTCGAACCGCCTTATGGCTTCCATGTAAGTGTTGATGAAACACCTTGATCGACGAGTTGTATACACGCCGACTAAGTACCATGAAGAAACCTGAGAGAACCCTGCAGGAACCATCAAACAGCTGGGATCCCCGTAGGACGAGCGAATTATTGTAGACACAGGTCGAGTACGTAAACCAACTTGAAACGACTCAGCACGCGCCATTATTCAGCGTCTGCGACCCTCGTGAGTGTATCCAACACCCTCTCGTCGCGAAACTGTACATTCGATGTTTTCTACTGAAGGAAACGTGGTCACCACCCCGTTATTTTATGCAAGTGCTACTCGCACCCGCCTCATCGAAGACTGTAGACTCCTGATTTATCCCAGAAATTATCCTGAGACGATATATTGATTTCATCTCATCCTTTGCAAAGGCAGTCCACAAAAATGCCATTAGTGTGTAGACTTGACTCAACCTCTGGTACTGTAGAACGAAGTCGTCTCCCTTGCCATCCTCACGTAGAGTTGGGAATTCTCCAAAGTCATTGTGTGTCCGCATTTAAAAGGTCTACATGGTCATAAAATAACTAAAGTCTTGCTTTACCCTACAAATTCGTCATTAATTAATATATTCAATCTACTAATCAAATATTAAAAATTCCTCGCTAAACCAAATATTATCTTTACCTACTGAATTCTCACAAATAATCCCATATCTGACAAACACGCTATCAAAAGAGAACCCATAAAGTCTAACAGCAAAAACCCCTTTATGGTTTATATAACTAGCCTCCATAAAATTAATGCCGAACACCCCTTCTATCCAACTCACATACCCTGACAAATTATATCTTCTATCTAAAAGAAAAATGCTATTTAGAGCTTAACCCTCATTACAACATCTCTCGTAAGAAAAGAAAAATAAAAGGAAAAGGAGAAAAAAAAAGAATAAGATAATACAACAATAATAAGTGAACTTTCACCCCCATTACACAAAGCACATAAGAGAAAAGAAACATATAAATAATTCAACATCTTTCCCAAAATGGAATGTGTACCGTTATGGAATCTGCTACCGCAGCAATCCTATCGACCAGAAAAGACCAGAAAAAAAAAATCCCCTTACATGACACGTTCTCGTGAAATGCCATAATCAGCATCTACAAAAACAGTGCTAAACCCCGAGTAATCAATTCCAAAGGAAAGATCTGCAACCGGACTCCTTACAGCAACCTTAGCAAGAAAAAAACCCACCTGTGAACACGTCAGGTGCTTTGCATTGCAGCATATTCGTAAGCACACTCCACAGAACTATCTCCAGGACATGACTAAGGTGTTCAAAGATTGTCTCCTAAATGATACCGTCCAATTATATAAAAATTATTACCTATTCGGAACAAAAAACTACGATAAACTCACAATTCCATAATTACATACCACCAAAAAAAAGGAAGTCGCCCTCAAGGATTATTACCATCTCATTATATATAAATCATCATCTTAATAATAACACCATTCCGGTGATATAAATAATTCCTCTATTTAATTAATGACCCCACGCCAAAAAGACCATCCCATTTCTCAGCTAAAGCAAAAATTTGCCGAAAAATATTAACCCCGAAATCTTACGTCAAAACGCTGCAGATTTACATATAAGAAAAAAACAGTAGAAGGAAATAAAGGAGAAAAAAAAAATGTGAGGCCATTCTGTCACCAAATCATAAAAACAGACAGCAAGAAAAAAAAGGAAAAAAAATGAAAATTGCGCGACCATACATTAATCGCCACAACCAATTCTTTTCAATTTCGAGATATGTGTTAGCCTCGACTGACCTGTTTGTTCATTTAAAACTACAAATCTATTTCCAATTTTCTCTTCAATGACTTTAAAAGGACCTTCAAACTTCAGGCCTAGTTTGTAATTCAACTCATTTCTCACGTTAAGTTTTAAAAATATCTTATTACCGACATTGATCTTGGGATCAGATGATTTACTAATACTCTTCTGAACCATATCTTTGGTTGTGGATTCGAGATTACGGCTGAGACATGCGTGTTTCTCTCTCGCTGTAGATATCAGCGCTTCAACCGTATCCTCCCCATGGTGAGGCGTAGTTAGCAAATCAAATGTGCCTCGCGCTGGATAACCAAACAAAGCTTCAAATGGGGACATTTTAATTGAATCACTAACCATAGTGTTAATACTATGTCTAACAAGATTAACATATCTGTCCCAATTCCTATCATTACCACCTACCGTTTTCCTGAGCGCTTCGAGCACTTTCCTGTTTGCTTGTTCGCACAACCCATTAGCCTCGGGTCTGTATGGAATAATTGTTACTTTCTGTATCCCAATGACTTCAGCTAAACATTCCAAGGTTTTGTTCACAAATTCCCTCCCATTGTCGGTTAATAGAACTTCGGGTGAACCATATCTGCAAATGATACCATTGAAAAATGCAATGGCTACTTCTTCGGCCATTTTATGCTTAAGTGGAAAAATTTCTACTATCCTTGTAAGTTCATCTATTATCACTAACAAGTACTTGTTCGCATATCTAGACTCACAAAAATTCCCCAAGATATCCATATGTATTCTCTGAAAAGGTCTACTCGGTATAGGATACGATCCTAATTTGCATGACGTTGTCCTAGCAGGCTTACATGCATTGCACACCGCACAATTCCTTACGAAATTTTCCACATCTTTCCCCATATTTTTTCAAATGTATTTAGCACGAACCTCATCATACGTTTTTTCTATTCCCAAGTGAGGACTACCGAACCTGCAATGAACTATATCTAAAACCACTGGAATTAGGACTTTTGGAATTACGATCTGTGTCGTATCTCCTTTACTTTCACTGGGTCTCAGCTTATATTTAATTTTTCTAACCAATAGATTACCTTCTAACTCCAAACCTGAAAAAGGCAAGCTATAACGTTTCCTGACTAATTCCCCTCTTAGAAACGCTTTCGCATCTGCTAAAATCTCGTCTTCATCTTGCCTTCGCTCTATGAGAGGTATATCCCATTGTATGGTTTTGCTAGTGACTTGCGCGACTTGGAAACCTTCCGTGTCATGAAAACTCCTGCTGAGAGCATCAGCAACAACATTAAATTTGCCCTCTATATATTTGAGCTTTGCATCAAAATATCTGATAGTTAAAAACCATCGAGCTCTTTTGGGCGACAAATCAGGTTTATTAAAAAGATCGAGTAATGGTTTGTGGTCTGTAAGAACTTCTACTTTATTCCCCATCAGTAACATTTTAAAATGAACTAAGCTCGACACTATTGCAAAGGCTTCCTTATCTATGGTGGCCATGGACTTCTCGTTGCTGCCCTTTATCCTGAACTTCCTGCTATAAAAAGCTATAGGATGAAATTTCCCATCGAACTTTTGCATAAGGCAAGCACTTATACCTTCCTGGCTTGCATCAGTCACTAATGTAAAAGGTTCCTTAAAATCTGGAAACTTCAAAACCAGGGGATTCATTAGCGCGTCTTTGAGCTTTTGAAAACTCTCCGCCTGGGGTTCCTTCCATTGAAATTGAACGTCTTCCCGCAACACATCAGTTAGGGGAGCTTCTATGTTAGAAAACCCTTTTACAAATCTCCTAAAGAAACCGGCGATACCCAGGAATGACTTAATCGCTTTCTTTGATCTGGGGGTGCGAAAATTCGCTATTGCTTTGACTTTATTGTCATTTACTCTAACCCCTTCCTTAGATATGACGTGACCTAGATATGTGATCTGCTTTTTCAAGAACGAGCACTTGGCTAGCTTGATTTTCAACCCCGCTAATCTAAGCCTCCTAAGTACTTCTGTAAGCACTTCCAGGTGTTGCACGATCGTGTCCGTTGCGATCAGGATGTCATTCATATACAAAAAAACATTTCTGCCCAATAACCCGTGCAAAACTGTGTTCACCAACCTGGTAGAAGTCATCGGACTGCCCGATAAACCGAAAGGCATTCGCAGAAATTCATAGTGTCCCTTGGGCACTGAAAAGGCAGTATATTCCTTGCTACTCTCGCAAAGAGGGACCTGTAAGAAACCCTGTGCCAAATCAATTGAGCTATAAATAATATGTCCCCCAATTTCAACAAAAAGATCTGGTATGCACGCAACTGGGTAGCGGTCAGGGATCGTTTTCTCATTTAAACGTCTAAAATCGACGCATACACGGACCGAACCGTCTTTCTTAGGCACAGCTAACAAGGGAAAGTTGTAAGGAGACACGCTGGGTCTAATGATTCCTTCTTCTTCCCATCTATTAACCTCTTTCTCTACCTGTTCTCTGATTTTGAAAGGTATGCGATATGCAGGAATATAAATAGGTTTTGTGTTACTCTCCAAATTTACCTTATGCTCTAACACATTAGTCAACCCCAATTTATCACCTTGTAAGGCTACCGTATCCCCAAATTCTGCCAAGAGTCCGCTTATCGCTTCAACGTGTTCGCTATAATCCACATTAGCTAAATCTTCTCTGAATGTTCGTTTCCTTGATTGCATTTCTGCCTCTGAAAACTCAGGTTTCCCCTCTACGATAGCCACTGAACCACTATCACAATTCCAATCTTGGAAATCCAATATATATGTGTTTTTCTGGTATCTCCCAACTGTATCATTACAGTTTAACAACTCTAACCACGTAAACCCATTCTTGGATACACTGTTCACCGATGCCGTGCTAACAACCCCTCTGAGCTTTTCGCAATTTTCAATAACACACACATCTGTGGGTTTTCTCATTTCCTTCAATTTAACTTTTACCATAGTCTTCGAACCTGGTAGTAACATAATATCTTCAGATAAAACACCTCTATATTTGTGGTTAGTAGCTCCCCTTTCCACCACCCCATACAAATTACCACCCTCAGTATCATCCCCAGCATTGTTAGTATCAGAAATAACATCCATATTAGTATCATCACTGCCATTGTTATCATTGTTACCACTGTGAACTCTGATAGAACCCCCGTAATCATTTCCCATATCACCAACGTGTGTTTTAAGATTGCCTTTCTCCATAACACTCATATCACCACCATTAATACCACCGAGTACCTCTCCTCTTTCAATAACCTCCATGTCCTCCATTCTATTCACATCCTCATATTCCAGCATTCCGACTGTTATCCCATTAGCACCCGCATGGATCGAAATCTTGTGTCTTCTACAAGCAGGATGACCCAGCAAAAGTTTATTGCCCAACGCAATTCCTTTTATTACCAAAAATGGTTCTGTTAACACTCTGTCACCGAGAGTAAACTGTATTTGAACACAACCCAGGGTATTTAATCTATGGGCTTGCACATCACACACCGTCTCCGTTGAGGGCTGCAAAGGGTAGTTGGAAAACATGGATTGATACAAATTATAGTCCATTAGATTTATTGAGGCCCCTGAGTCTATAAACACCGGGATATCCACATCCCCTGCCGTTCCATAGACTATAGGCTTGGGCTCTGGGGCGTCCCCCACGAGACCACAATGGCATTTACCAATCACCTGTACCCTTTTTGTTGATCGAGCTTCCAAAAATTTCGCCGATCCCTTTGCCCTCTGGTTTGACCTGCCTGGGAAGTTCTCACATTATAATTACCAGAACCTTGAGGTGCAGGCCTCGCATCTCTCCGTACCTGAGATGGACAAGACTGCCAATAATGATCAGTACTTTTACACATTCCACAATATTTAACCCTACACAATTTCTTTGGATGTCCTGGTTTATTGCAGTTGAAACAGCACAACTGCTGTTGCTTTTGATCTATCGATCTTTTGTTATACTCAACTTTTGCACACAGACGATGAGGGGAAAGTTCCGTGTCTTTCTGTACTCTATCCCTCGGGCCTGTCCCGTTAAAAATTGTGCTATCTACAGTGGGACATTTAGACCTGTGTTTATCTATTTGGGTATAAAGTAATTCTTC
Source organism: Macrobrachium nipponense (assembly GCF_015104395.2). Lineage (NCBI taxonomy): Eukaryota > Metazoa > Arthropoda > Malacostraca > Decapoda > Palaemonidae > Macrobrachium > Macrobrachium nipponense. The sequence goes on along the minus strand of NC_061110.1, from coordinate 50,488,016 downwards.
GTCTGAGGTAGGCTCAATCTTTTCATCAAAGCTATCCACTATTGCATCGGGTACCTCGTGTAAGAGCAGGGAAAAATAGATCAGTTTATGAACATTATTTAGAGGGAGATTATCCCCTGTAACCCAATTAGATGTTTTCAATTTTCTTACCCAATCTGCCACTGCTTTGAACTATGTTCTACAAGGCTATTAGTGCCTTTCTGTAGTTTATAAAGACCCCGAAGGTCTCTCACCATATCTCCGTGTTCCTTTGAGCCATATGCTGTTTTCAAAAATGCTTGCAAGTCTGTCCAGGTACATTTTGTAAATTGGAAACTCCTTGACCTGTGACTGAGGTCTCCCTTATTGAAATCTAGCAAAGCTTTCGGGTCTCTAAATGCCTCTACATCGTCTACTATATTCTTTCCCGCTAAATAGTTATTAACTCCTTCTATGAAGATATTTACAGGCTGTGACAGTACGCCATCTACAATCCCTTTGATGGGCTGACACCAGCACTAATGTTCGTCATGTGATGTAGTAGCGTCGTAGGCTTAGTATCCGCCATTTATCCTGTTTCTGAAGGCTATTTTGTTCAATAAGCTTCCCCGATCTCAATAACATCAATGTATTTATATACACTAAACCCAATCAAGAAAAATCAACACAAATTTTCCCCCAATAATGGATAACAAAAGGCAAGCGCGCCCCCTCGCCCAGTCACAATAGCAATCCCACGAAAATGACAATAAAAAAAAAAAAATAATAAGGAGGAGATAGAAAAGGAGAAAGAATAAAAGAGGCTTGCCAGTCAATTCGCCTCGGCAAACGTGTCTCGTCCCCAGTTCCCCCCCCCCCCCCCCCCCCCCCCCACCCCCCCCCCCCTCTCTCTTCTCTCTCTCTCTCTCTCTCTCTCTCTCTCTCTCTCTCTCTCTCTCTGGCGTGACTCGCAACAAAAATTCCGCTCAAGCAAATTCGCCACAAACAAATACAAGGAACCTGAACAACAACAAAAGGGTAAAAAAAAAAATACACAAAAGATAAAAAGAAAAAAAAATAAGAAAGAAAAACTCGAAAATACACTCATGTCTTCATACGACCGGGAACCGAATTCGTATACACACTGCAAATATGCGCGAACTGCGAAACACTTTAATATGTCGAAAATTAAACTTTTCCTCTTCACGTTTTAAAACACCTTTATTCCGTAACCTCAAGAAATTGAAACTGACTTAGCTTGGGAGAGGAAGTCTGAGGAACAGCTTTTCTCTGTCGAACACATTGAATCAGCAAAAAGAACCCCTGGTGGCAGGAGGTTTAAAAGCCTTTTAAACCTGCTGCCACCACTGTATCCCCCCTTCCTTATTCACTAAATTACACAAACTGGGGACTCTTACCTGTTGCCAACGGTGCCCTGTCTGCAACCATGTCACTAGGCTTATCAAGACTGCGTAAATACAAAAATATACTATTTATTTCCCAAAGCAGTTGGTTATAAAATAGAACAAAATGATTAACAAGTCATAATGGCATAAAAAGCTAAATCTGCCCATAAAGAAACCAGTAAGATAACATTCTACCCTCTTGACTAAGGTTTCACTCCCAAACCCAAATTGTCACTATGTCTCGTATTAGTCAGGTTAGAGAATCCCGTCTCTAATTAACCATGGAATTGGACCCATCTGTAATAAAGATAGTAGGCATAAAAACATATCCCACACATCACTCTTTTCAAAGTATTCACGTAAAGAGAGTATTTCACACTTCTCTCTCTTTTCAAAAGGTAACATTTTTTCTAAGTTTTATATAGAATATGTCCTACCTTTACGATGGGCGTTATCTCCCGACACTCGGAGTAACCACTTAACCTCTTATCGTTCACCTCAAAGAATGCGTCTTTCACAAGTGCCCCGAGCTAGTAGGCCTGCAACACGCATACAAACGAACATACATGCCTCACGACCGGGCGAATGATCTCCGAGTCAATTGCTTGGTCAACAAATATCTTTCTTCAAGTGAACTGTACTGCACCACTGCTTGTCTCTAAGCGAGAAGAGATATGTGACTTCACTAACATTACATTGGCACTTTAAACATATTATTAATCATTGCCCCTCTTTTCATCTGCTATATATGTATATATATATATATGAATATATATACAATGAAGGCAGGGGAAGCACAGCAAGAGGTCAAGGAACTCATATTTATTAAGTTGCAACGTTTCGAAGCCAAACAGTCATAGAGCTGTCAGCTATAGAACTGGCACTAAGCTTTCGAATCCCAAATTTTCCAACATTAGAGATCATACCGATAAACGTAGGTATTCTATTCAGTACAAGGACTTTAAGGTTTTGGGCAGAGCTTCCAATCACAAGGTTTTAAAAATTAATGAATCTTTGTTTATTAAAAAACTGGTCCCCTCACTGAACACCCATGCCACGTCTACACCTCTTTACTTTTCGTGAACTGTTTACGTCTTTTGTTAGTCCTTCCTCTGTCTTCGCACTCAACGGTTGGTCCTTATTTGTATTTTTAACTGTGATTGTTTTATTGTACCTTACATTGTGTATTTTAATATTGTAGCTTAATTTTATTGTACTAATTAGATATTGTTACTTTTTAGCTTGAAAATGAGGCCTGCTGGTTGGCTTCGAAACGTTGCAACTTAATAAATATGAGTTCCTTGACCTGTTGGTGTGCTTCCCCTGCCTTCATTGTATAGTTGGGTTTAGAGAAACCTCCGCCTGTTGAATATATATATACATATACATACACACACACACACACACACACACACACATATATATATATATATATATATATATATATATATATATATATACATAGTATAAACCATAATGTGTCCACAGTACATTTGTTGTTCCATATCTTTCACAGATCATAAACCTTGTAAAAATCTTAGTCAAATACTTCAGTGATTTTGAACATACGTTGTTTATTCCTCACAAGATATGTCCTTGTTCCTAAAAAGTATTTCCCAATGGCTCTTTTGCTATTATTTTAGATTGTTCTTGATTACATTCACATTACAATAGGTCCTTCATTCAGTTCTTGTCCTCTTCACCAGGGGATAAGATTAGATCTAACCACTGGAAACAGTAGATGTTTTTCTGCTTTACCATTTTTTTTTTTTTAATTTAATTTGAGAGGAGACGCATGTTTCAAACATTCACCATCTTTGCACCTGTTGATAACTTCGTTCACATTGTCACCTAAGAGATGATTTCTTTGCTGATTTTTTGTCAACAGTATTCTTGATGTTATTATTTTGGGCAGTTATAATTATTGTATGAATATTATTATATAAAATATTAACTGATCATTATTAGTTTATGGCTAATGAGACAGCTGTTGGGGTTTTAACATCTGACAGTAGCCACTGACGAACCTGATGCTTGTTTTAATAATTATAACAAGATGCTGCATAGTCACTGAAGCAGAAATGAAAACTATGCTTTCGACAGAGAACGAGACAAGTGAGTGCAGTGAAGGATGGGCTGGAGCCGTTGCTTTGGCAGAAAATAAAAGATAGACTTAACATCTGTTTAGCAAGTGTCTGTACACCTGGAAGTGCCATGGCTGGAGAGCCCTACGTGGACTTTCAATATATCTATATTGTGGGGGTCTGTCTGCTTGTGTTTTGAAGGATCCTACATCTGCATTTAGTACTTTTCTCTCCAACAATTCTTCCATATGTAGAAGTGCACACCACTCAGTAAAGAATGCCATTATTGATTGTGCATAAACCTTGTGGAGACATCAGTGGAGGATTTCATACTTCATACACTTTGTCTTTATGTGGAATGGTTTTAATAGTACTTTATATCCTTACATGGAACACCTTCCATCATTGCATGAAGTCGTGTAATGGAGGAATACTTTTCGTACTTCAGTGGAATTACAGAACAGCAGACATTAATCACTGTGTGAACCCAAGAGCCTATGAAAAGACTAGCATCACATATTTAGTTATAAACCTGTCTGGGAGACAAACTCTATGAACAGCTAATTTGAGTTGCGTACAGGCAGTCCCTGGCTTAAGACGGTTCCGACTTACGACGTTCCGAGGTTAATGCAATAAAAATGCAGTTCACTTAGTTTTCAATACCCCTAAAGCATCAAAAGTAAGGTTTTCTTAAGTTTTTAAACGATCTTCGACAATGTTTCGGTTTACGACGAATTTTGGCTTAAGACGTGCTGCAAGAACAGAAACCCCATCGTAAACTGGGGACTGCCAGTAGTTATTTTTTTCTTGCAATAAAAAGTTACTTTTATTTCAGTGTTGCTGTCAGTCCCTATACATCTAATGACAGCTGAAACGTTTTATCAATAAAGTTTAAATAATAAGTTAATCAAGAGTTGTTGGCCCTAATTGTTATTAAGTTTTTCAGTAGTTACCAAACATTTTGGCTTATGTTTCAGAGTTCTAGAAATAAGACTCATTTAGAACGGACTGTCAGTTATAGAAAGTTCTGTTGTTTAGCAATTCATTGGAAGTAATACTCTCGTTAGGTTTTCGAGAAAAAATAGCTCATTTGAATTAGGCGTTCCAAAGAAATGTCATTTACTAGTTATTCGTGAGTTTTTAGATTTACCATACAGCCAGGCTAATTGAAAACAAGATATTAAGACTGTTATAATTAGATAAATGAAACTATCTGCTGACCGTTAAGTAGAGCGTGAAGAGTTGGAATTGTTTTCAACCGAGGAAACTAGCCATGATGGGGATTGTCTAGAAAGGAGGCTAGGTAAAAAAAAAAATTAAAAAAAAGGAGAGAGAGAGAGAGAGAGAGAGAGAGAGAGAGAGAGAGAGAGAGAGAGAGAAACACGAACAGGAAGTTCTTAGGGAAGGATGCCGCTGTGTTTGTAGTAATGATTTCGAGTTTTCTGAAATTTGTAAAAAATTTAGTGACGAAAATGTTGGTGAATTCTTCAGATCATTTGGAAAATTTTAGCTGGTCTAGGGATAACAGGGTATTTTTGATTCAGGCAGTTTTATAAGGGAAAGGCCTGAGGGTATGGGTAAGTTTATCCTTTGAAGCCAGTAAAGATAAGGTAAAGTCATTCTTTAAAAAGCCTGTGAATTAGTTCACAAGTCCTACCGGCAGAATTTTAGTGTGTGCTGTACAGGGTGGGCCAAAAGTAACCTCACAGTTAAAACAGAATAAAAAATAATTTATTAAACGCATAAAATTTTTCAGACATGAATAAGTGGCATATTTAAGAATGAGTGACAGGAAAAGGATAAAAATAAGCAGCATGTATTAATGGCATAGTATTAATTTTCTATTGAAGAGTACTTTGAATGAGAAACAGTTCATGAAGTAACTGGCCCACCCTGTATATTGCCAGGTCAGACTATTGTAGAATTTACTAAAGAGACCGAGATTATTTGAAGATTAGCTACATTCTAGATAGGTTAAATAGGATTTTTAACGATTAAGACAACTGGTTCTAATAGAGAACTTCAAGAGTAATCTCGCTCGTGACATGAAAACTCTTCATGAAGAGCGTAATACAGATACATTAAACATGGCAGCTCGAATGTTAGGCGAGTTGGTTTTAACACATAAAAACTTCACAAGAAGGGTGGTTTGACGAATTTAGCATGCTAAAAGCATGATAGGAAAGGCAGTGGGGGTGGAGCTAATACTGTGATGTCACAAGAGTAACACTTCCTGTGCTTCTCCATTCAAATACTTAAAGAACCTTTAGTTTTTATACCTTTAATCCATATCGCATGGTGTTTTTTGAAAAAATCTTGATAGAATCAGTAAAGAGGTCACATGATTGATGTTTTTTAACCATTCTCTCATTTAGTCACCAAGCCTAGTTTTATTTCGCATATAATATACCAGTTTCAACACACATAGCTACTCCAGCATTCTTCATGTTTATTCTTTACTTATTTATTTGCTTACCTGGTTTGCTGTATTCTCTTCAAATCCATTTTTTATAACTTGACAACTTAGTTTCTCTCTCTCATAATCGTTAAGAAATGTATTTTGTTGTGTCACTGTGTTCAAATGTCATTTTGACAAAACTTTTTTTTTTTAATTTATGTTAAAGGTTAGAATGACAGATTAATAAAATTTTCCAAATCTTATTATGAATACTAATTGTTATGCAACAAAAACATAGAAATTGTGGATACAGGCAGTGTAAAAAATGGCAGTTGCATTTGCACGACTCGACCACAAAAAAGAAAATATTAAAAGTATAAGAATTACATCAGATAGCGATATAAGGTATCAAAGGAATAAATGATGAAGACAATGATACAGGGAGCACATCTCCAGCAAATTTTTCATTAGCACTTCATATCACATATCACATAAATATACATCCGAACACACAAGTTTGCATATAACACAAATTGTATACATAAAGTTGATAATTATGCATGTCTCAAACGATTATAATATTTTTGGGAAAAAGTATAAAAAGGTATTCGTATTAATTTGAATTTATGAGAAAAATATATGACATAAAATAATCCTTTAGGGAATAAAATGATCAAACAAATAACAAACAACTCAGGATAGTCTTCACTTGAACAATTTTTGTATGACATAAAGAAACAAATTCTTTCAAGAGATTGTTTTTTTAGTTTTCTTAGTTAACATCCGCTTAGTGCTACTCTTTTTTTTTTTTTTCTGTGATAAGTTTTTTATTTAAATGACGGATTTAAAAAAAAAACTAATTTTAGCAAAGTAATGCGCAATTTCATCAGGCAAGGATAGTTTATCCGATTTCTTTCGCTGTGAAACCAGATTCACTAAGCAGCCTTTGCCATCCAGTAGTCTCTCGCCATTTATGGCTTTGAATAATTTCCTCATAATAAGTAGTTGGGAATAGAAGTGTTCAGATGGAAAGTACAATTTCCCTCGGCTGACACTCTTAATCCATGTGCTGCTGTCAGAAGTTGTGCCATCTTTTCTTCCTAGATATGGGTATTTGGTGATGAATTTTCTTGTCATATATCCCCCAATGTATCTTAAAGATTCTTCTTCAATCTTATCACCTACACCTGACATTGCATTATCAAAATTAGGGCACATTTCATCACAAAGCTGTTCCCTTATTATCATCATCATCGTTATCATGAAATTCAATATCACTGAATAGCATAGATGTTAAACATAATTCGAGTGCAAGATTGGAGTCATTTGATAGTACTGTTGCACTTGATGCAATGCACGAATTGTTAGGGAAACCATCACGTGATGTACATGGATTAGGCCTATCTGAAATACTACAACTTGAAAAACATTCCTTATTCTCTACAATCCAACTAGAATTACTCTTTTCACTCATCAGAGAGACATTCTTGCCAAGCAGATATTTCCTAAGTCTGTACTTAGATTGGACGGGGTTGGGTGAGCATGAGTCCCTGCCATTTGTCTGATGCAACCTAAAAAATGTTCAATACAATCCTGATTGAGCCGTCTTATTAGTATGTATTCTATCTTGAACAGTCCTTGTAATATCTCAAACAGCCCTTTTAAAGCTTCGCAGGATAATATTATCCCTTTTTGGAAGGGGTAAAGACTTCTCGTTTTTCCACTTTCATTGTTTTGATCATTTCAATCATCCTATCAAGTATTCCAGTTTGTGAATCAATTTTAACTCCAAATGCATTACGTGACATGACATCTCCGTGTTTTCCATGACATCGAACCAGTCATTAACGAGTAAAATAAAGTTTGATAACTTTATTTTACTAATTGAAGCAGCGCAAGATTTTGATAAAAGTCTAGCTGCTAGACACACGCGCTGTCTTTGAGATCCTGATACACTAAGATTTATTTCTGAGATTTTATGAGCAATTTTACGTTCATTTTTAGTTTTCCGTATTATTTCTTGAAAATACATACTTTCCAGTAGCTAAAACAAATCCTGAGTCAATTAAATTGTTTCTTAATAACTTTAGCATATGAGGTGCATCAGCGAAAACGAATATTTCTCTATCTGCACATGGGTTTTTGAAGGAAATTCTATTCGAGTTAATTGGGTCTATACCAAATGCTTCCAGATTCTCATATAAGTAGGTCCTAAGTCATGAACAATAGCAACAATGATATAACCTGCATTTTCAATTTCAGCTATTAAATTCAGCAAATTATTGTGCAAATTTGACTCATCAAAATCATAAAAGATAGGCTATTTCCACCTACCAATAAGACCTCTTAGCATTATTACCTGGACATTGTTCTGTGGTTTGTACAGAGTGTCACTCCCCTTATCATAGCTCCATTCACTTGCTACACTCATTTCGTCAAATGATAGGACAGCAATTTTTTCAACATCTTTTAAAGTGTCACTTTTTTATCTTAACAATGATATAACCTCTGCCAAAACACCGGGTTCACATTGAAATGATTTTGCATGCCTATTCAAAGTTGATATGGATGGCATAGGGAAATTTTTTGCTTCCCTTAAATACTTATAACATTTAGGGCTAGTACTATGTAATGTAATACTTGAACAAATATCATCAGTAGTCCAGTTAGGACTGTGGGAACCAACCTTTTTACTGAATATAGCATTGATTTGTGTTTCGCTAAAGAGAGGACTCAATAAGGCTTTTATTTCAGCTTGTAATTCATTCTTTTGTATTTTGAAGATATAATTATATTGTTCTCGAAGATCATTATTTTCTTGCGTTAGTGCCTTCAATTTGCTATCTTTATCTATAAGTTCTTTTCTTAAAAGTACATTTTCCTCTTCTAGAATACTCAATTTGAGCTTCAAATTCTCTTGTGCATTTTGGCCGTCCATCATCTCTCTTCTCAGACTGATTAGATATATTTATTCTTTCATGACTTGCCTCGTCTATAGTACTGTCATCTTGTAAATGATTTATAGGCCCTCTGAACTCCTCCCCAGTTATTTTTGACTGGTCCATAATATTGTTATCAGGACTGGGTTGTTCCCCAGTTATCTCTGTTGGGTCCATGATTGCGTCAGATGAAGCTGAAAGAAAAAAAAACATATTTATTACTATTATTGCATTTGTTATCTTTTATGTATATATATATTTTATGATTAGTCCATTCTATGGAACCCTCTCTGACTGGATATGTATATCCTGATAGCATCCTAAAAGGAATAACAAAGTTATGCATGGTATGGAAATTCCAGTATGAGAACTTCGTCTTGTTATGTCTAACTAGAATTCATAGCATGACTTTAATTAAGAGCTTATATATTAAACAAAGTACAATCGGTATAAACACTATGGCTACCAAAAGTTTCCCAAAAGTGGAAGAACCTTAACCCATATCAAATTGTGACAAGCAAAAAGGCATACAGACAGACAGACAGACAGACATGTGGCAGAGGTATGAAAAATAGGACATGAAGTGCGTTAGCAAGAATAATTTAAGTAGTGAATTAAAAGGGGCGTTGGCATCAATGGTGAGAATATTGTAAGATGTAACATATTATCTGGCTTCTCCTTTTCATTTCAAATAATGAATGAAAATCAAATGAAATGAGCTACTACAAGAGGGCGAGAACGAACGATGAAAACTATAATTCTAATCCAAGGGAAGGAATAAGGAGTTGAAAAGCGATCCCATTTGATATCATAATAGGTTAATGAGTTGGACTGTCATGAAGATATGATTTCAGACATAGAGCCATACAAAACAAATCTGAGCTTTGTTTAAGTCAACTTGGGAATTAAGACTTAAGAAATTAATATGAAATAATAAGAGCTCAGATTCGTTCACACAATGATTAATCACTTTATAGGAGGCAGTGACCTAATTCCTCATCCTATGCCGACAGTTGAGGCTGCTGACAGGACGTTGCTGCAGTAGCCAGTGAGCAGGTAGTTTGAAAAACCACATGGGCTACTACTAGTTTATGAAACTATATTTACGATAACATTTTTATGCAACTGTTATTGCGATGGCGTTTTTTTTATATAAATTTTCCTCTTATTACATGTTGCCGTATAATACGTTAAAGTACAAAGAATGCCCTTTCAAATTATATATGGCACATTACAATTACGATTACTTTCAAACCCACAAGCGCGCACAGAAAATATTATCTGCGCACACAAAAATGTGCAGTTACTTCATCTGTCAACCTACATACATTCATGTTTCGTAGCGTATCTGAGTAAGGGATGATGATAGAAAGAAACTGAAAAATGGATTGGAAAGCTGACAAAATTTTCTATATAATGCATAAATCAAATTGATAGGTGTTCTCAGAAATTTTCGAGGAATTCTAAGTCAAAGACGGACCAAACTTTTTAAATTTTTTGTAAATATTGACCACATTTTTCTTACATAGAGTTTCATCTTATTACATTTTGCCATATACCATGTAAAAGTACAAAGAATGCCCTTTCAATTGGTATATGATACATTACAATTACAATTCCTTTTAAACCCATAATCGCGCACAGAAAAAATGATCTACGCACGCAAAAATCACAAAAAAATAAGCGTTCGTGGGAAATCTGAAATCTAGCCCCGCCCCCTGTGAAACGTCATTAGATACATCCAGCCAGACTGACGAATACCTTTTTGTACTTTTTTCCGAAAATATTATAATCGTTTGAGACATGCATGATTAAAACCCTTTTTTGTTATATGTCAACTTATGTGTTCGGAAGTATATTTATGTGATATAAAGTGCTAATGAGAAATTTGCTGGAAATGTGTTCCTTGTATCATTTGTCTTCATCATTTATTCCTTTGATACCTTATATCATATATGATGTAATTCTTATACTTTTGATATTGTTTTCTTTTTGTGGTCGTCGTGCAAATGCAACTGCCATTTTTTACACTGTCTGTATCCACATTTTCTTTGTATTTATTTATTGCATAACAATTAGTATTCATAATAAGATTTGGATAATATAATCAAATAATCAATCTATCATTCTAACCTTTAGCATAAATAAAAATAAGTTGCTTTTCAAAGTGAGGTATGAACACAGTGACAGAACTAAATACATTTCTTGAGAATTATTTATAATCTTGATAATATTACTACCTGAAAAGGAGAGAAGAGATGAGGGAGAGAGAGAGAGAGAGAGTAGGAAGAGAGAGAGAGAAAGAGAGAGAGAGAGAGAGGAGAGATAGAGAGAGAGAGAGAGAGAGAAGAGAGGAGAGAGAGGGAGAGAGAGAGAGAGAGAGAGAGAGAGAGAGAGAGAGTTGTCATGTTATAAAAAATGGACTTGAAGAGAATACAGCAAACCAGTATATAGGTAAGTATATAAATAAGTACAGAATAAACATATGAAGAAAGCTGGAGTAGCTGTGTGTGTTAAAACTGGTATATTTTATGTGAAATAAAACTAGGCTTGGTGACTAAATGAGAGAACGGATATTAAAAAACATCAAACATGTGACCTATTTACAGATTTTATTAAAAACACCATGCGATATGGAATAAATGTATAAAAACTAAAGGTTCTTTAAGTTAGAGTTCTAAATGGATAAGCAGAAGTGTTATCTGCTTGTAACATCAAAGTAATTCAGCTCGCGGCCGCACTGCCTGAGTGTGAGCAGACCATATATACTTTGAATGGGTGTTAAAAAACATCAAGCATGTGACCTCTTTAAAGATTTTATCAAGATTTAAAAAAACACCATGCGATATGGATTAAATGCATAAAAACTAAATGTCCTTTAAGTAATTCAAAGGAGAAGCACGGGAAGTGTTACTCTTGTGACGTCACAGTATTAGCTCTGCTCCCACTGCCGAGTTGAGCAGACACTATATACTTTGACTCTGACCCAGACTTTCTGTAAACTTTTGTCTCGAAGAAACCTGAAATAACTTATTCCTTTACATTATGTGCTTCTTCTGACATTGTAACAACCGAAGACAGCACAAGAACCTGACATCGTTCATAAACAGTGTGCATGGAGGCTGGAAGGTGTAGCTCATGACAATGAAAATTTGGGGACATTCTGGCCGGATGTAACTGAGGAGGAGTTTCACAAGGGGCGGGGCTAGATTTCAACTCTGCCACGAACGCTTATAATTTTTGTAATTTTTGCGTGCGTAGATAATTTTTTCTGTGCGCGCTTATGGGTTTGAAATTAATTGTAATTGTCATGTGTTATATACCGATTGAAAGGGCATTCTTTTTACTTTTACGTGGTATATGGCAAAATGTAAGATGAAAATTTATGTAAGAAAAATGTGGTAAATATATTACATAAAATAAAAAAATTTATGGTCCGTATTTGACCTAGAATTCCTTGAAAATTTCTGAGAACACCTATCAATTTTATTTATGCATTATATAGAAAATTTTATCAGCTTTCCAATCCATTTTTCAGTTTCTTTCTATCATCATCCCTTAGTCAGATACGCTACGGAACGTGAATGTATGTAGGTTGACGGATGAAGTAATTGCACCTTTTTGTGTGTGTAGATAATTTTTTATGTGCGTGCTTGTGGGTTTGAAAGTAATCGTAATTGTAATATGTCATATATCATTTGAAAGGGCATTCCTTGTACTTTAACGTAGTATACAGTAAATTGTAATAAGATAATAATTTATATAAAAAACGCCATCGTAAAAATAGTTATATAAAAATGTTATCGTAAATATAGTTTCATAAAGATATTGTCCTTTTGTAACTGATGACGTTTCACGAGGGGTGGGGATAGGTTTTAGTACCGCCTCGTGAGCAGACCCTATGTTTGAGCCTATAGTGTTCATAAATCAGGCTAGAAAGGATGAAGTAAATATGAAGACTTGTAGTTCTGATGAGAAGAGTGGCGATAGTTTTAAATGGTTTTTGTCAGGTGGCAAAATAGCTGCCTTTGAGCCACCTTGTAAGAGTAATTATGTACTTCCTATAAGAGATACAGGTGCATCACAATCACTGGTAATGACATGTCAAAAAAATTGTGAGCTCCATTTTTCCCGACATCTTCACCTGCGCTCAAGATTTAACAAGGGAAGAAGTCAGACAACAGGGTAACTGGTTCCCTTAGTGTTTGAGTAACGGTGCATAATATATTCATGTGGAGCTGCTGAATCCCACGAACTGTGTTGTTAGCAATAAACAAGTCATTCTCAACCCTATTTGTGGTAATTTTGGCAAAATAACCATACATTTTAGAGTCCTTAGATTACAAAAAAGAAAAACGCGCACCTTAGGTGAATAGGGGGCCTGCAGAGTGGAATTCTGCCTTACCCTAGGAGCAGTCGACCAGGTAGGACCTTCCACCTCACCCCGAGTTCATAACTGATCTTATGAAAGGCTAATGGCAAGTACCTTTATCAGAGAAACTAAGGTGATGTAGAGAAAAATATCTTAGAATCCTTTTGGGATTGACTAGTAATCCAGATGTCATAGAATAGTTCATGGATACAAGTTCTGATACGTTACGTGATCCCAAAAGTGATGATGAAATCAAAATAAATTTCTAAATCAGCCAAAAGTGTCGCGACTTGGTCAGCTTATAACTCAGTTATGAATGAGGCAAAGACAGAAACTAAAGTTTGTCTGTTACCACTTATATAAACAAGCCCAATAAACACAGGCATACAACTCACTTTCATGAAGAAGCTAAAAAGAAATTGCATCGCATGTTACTCCTGAGGCCAAAACAGTTGTTTTGTTGGATCTAGATTTATACAAAGCTGTACTATGACAAACAATATGTGGATGCTTTGACATTATAGAAAAGAATTAATGAAGAAAGTGATTTAAATGCATAATCCAGTTCAAACACTTCTTTTCCCAAGTACTTAAAAAACTAAACACATCAAGAGCAAATAATATTTTTTCCTACACGATATACAAGCCATTGGTCCTTTACATTTGGAATTACTTTTAGGGCAGCTGGAAATGGCCAGTGAACTTTCAAACAAGGGGGTTAGGCAGTTAACTACCGACCAGTAGGCGTGATGTCTTCTTCTTCCCAGCTTGTTCCCATTTTTATATGGGGTCGCCGTTTCGGATGAGCCGTTTCCATCTATTTCTATCTTGTGCTTCTGCCTCATCAATTCCCTTCTCATTTAAGTCTCCTCTCACACAGTCCTTCCATCTCTTTCTTGGTCTCCCTCTTTTTTCTTCTTCCTTGCACTCCACCCCCATAGTATGTCTCCCAGCGTGGTCCCTCATCTCTCCTCAACAGGTGTCATACCATCTCAGCCTCCCCTCCTGCACTTTCTTTGATACTTCCACCACCTTAGATTACCCACCCCTTATGTAGTCATTTCTGATCCTATCCACTCTTGTTACCCCAGACATCCACCTAAGCATTCTCATTTCTGCCACATCCATCTTCTTCTGCTCTGCTTTTCTCATGCTTGCTGTTTCCGTACCATACAGCATTGCTGTTCTTACCACCGTCTTGTGAAATTTTCCTTTTAACCTAAGCGGCACTCTTTTGTCACAAAGAACTCCTGAGGCCGCTCTCCAGTTGTTCTAGCCTGCCTGTACCCGATGTTTTACTTCTTCTTCCATACTTCCTCCAGCCTTAACAAAAGATCCCAAATACTTAAACTTATCAACTCTCCTTATTTGCTCTCCACCAGTAGGCGTGATGTAAACATTCCAATTTGCTGTCAGCCATAGCGCTATGCAAACGCATTTCTTCACTCTCTACCCCGGCTGGGATCTTGTCTTTATTTTTGTGCATATGTGTGTTTGTGTTTAATAATCTATCAAACATGCAAACCCACAAATCAAATGGGCCTGTACGTAAGGCTGCTTTCCCCAAGCATGTGCGTCCCAGGGTTGTTGGTAAGAAATGTGGTGATTTCTGCTTGTATGCTGATGTAGATTCTCATGCTCTCTGTACTTGAGCAAAGTGTTCTTTCTGGTCGCCAGGGCAGTGGGCGAAATTTGATGTGAGGAAACGTTATGAGAGGAAGGCTTCCAAGGCTTTGTCTGAGGGTAACGGCCTCAACTATACCAACCCTTCTTCCTTGTTTCTTCCTTCCGGAAAGCTTCCCCTTCCTTGTCTGATTCATTGAGTGAAAAAGAGCGGGAGTTGGGGGGGATCAGGACGATCTCTCTTTGGGTGCCTTCACTTGCTCTGAGGGAAAGATTTCTTCCTTGAGGTGAGAGGGTGTCCCCAACTGACCCGACTGTTGCTTCTGCTCGCCCTAGGTCTCTTTGGTACTCCTTCAGTCCCTGGCTTGGTGTTGTACTTTATGAATTCTGCAGTGACACTGCGCTCACTACCATGACGTCTGTTACTATGACATGAACAGATTTGCTAGCATGCCGACATTGGTATTTGCCCATCACAGATTTGCTAGCATGCCGACATTGGTATTTGCCCATCACCCCACTAATGTAGTGATGGACATGGCTGCCCATCTTCTTGCACCTCAGCACTCTGTGACACTGCTGATGATAACGTATGTTTAAGTCCACCTTGAATATGTTTTTCACAATTTTCTATAAGGGTATACTGCACCTCTGAATAGTCGATATAGCTTCAAAATTTCCAAATTAAGATTTATGGTAATTTACATTCTATAACCATCTGACATTAGCCTAGAACGTATATTTTAACGTCCGCGGCCTAGGTGGTTTAAAAGGACAACATATGTAACCCATTTAAAGGGATGCATGTGAGTACTGCCCTTCCAGGCATGGCAATACAGTTTATTTTCCCATTTCTTAATGATTTTTTATGTGTTTTTCTAGTGATTTTTGGGGACTCTCTCTCTCCAACACTCCCTCATAAGACTCACTTGAGTCACGTCTTATAGTAGACTACAGCCTTCAGCTACAACAGAGCTTGCAAAGGGAGAGCATATTTTTGTTGTGCTCATTGCTGGTTAAACAAAACCCCTCTGCAATGATTTGGCACTGTGATGACACCCCAGCAGTGAAGCGTAAAATTGTCGTTAAAAGAGCAAAAAAAAAAAAAAAAAAAAATTTGGGAGAGAAATGCCGACGGCGGTGGATCTGAACACATAATCGAAGTGAGTTGGTAGCAATAATCTGTAGTAAATATGATATTGTTATGATACAATAAAGTTTTATACATACTTACCTGGCAGATATATACTTAGCTTTAGACTCCGTCGTCCCGAAAGAAATTCAAATTTCGCGGCACACGCTACAGGTAGGTCAGGTGATCTACCATCCTGCCGCTGGGTGGCAGGAATAGGAACCATTCCCGTTTTCTAATTCAGATTTTTTTTCTCTCTTCCACCTGTCTCCTGCGGGGAGGCTGGGTGGGCCATTAATCGTATATATCTGCCAGGTAAGTATGTATAAAACTTTATTGTATCATAACAATATCATTTTTATACATTCAACTTACCTGTCAGATATATACTTAGCTGACTGCACGCACCCTTGGTGGTGGGTAAGAGATATCTAACTACTGAAATAGACAGGTAAACAACATATGTTATGGTACAGATAAACCTTGGTTCCTACCTGATTAAGCGGAAGACTTCGTGGCTACTGCCCAGGAGTCTGCTTCGCTTCAAGAGCCTCAGCGAGATAGTGATCTATGGCTAAGAGTTCTTGTGGGTCTGCTAATGGGGTCTTATCCACTTACTTACTCGGCCTTTGTCAATGGGTGCTAATCCACTAACATGACAATACACCTGCTTTAAAAGCATATTCAAGGAGCTAAACACCGATCCCGACCACCTGATCCTAACACCTGTGTTAGTTCTAAAGATTGTAAGGAGTATCCCCAACTCCTGACAACAACCAAAAAATCAACACCACAATACACACACACAAAAAAGTAAAAAAAAAAAAAAATTTTTGTACACCCTCTTTTGTCAGACATTCCTCAGTTCCTTCTGACAAAAAGCAACGGCCGCCTGTGCGACATCTAGTGCCTCTGCCAGTCGAAAACCAAGAACATATCTAACTATAGGGTTTACGTACACACAATTAATTAAGGATGTCTTTGCTCCAAGTCCCAGCACCGTATCCGCTGACACAAACGGACCGAGAGAGAAGCACTTCTCATAAGTTACCCTGACATCCTTCAGGTAATGAGATGCAAAAACTGAATTGCATCTCCAATATGTCGCTTCGAGGATATTCTTCAGTGACATATTCCTTTGAAAGGCTAGAGACGTAGCAACCGCTCGAACTTCATGAGCTTTAACTCTAGGAAGTTTAAAGGAGTCATCTGGGCAATTACTGTGAGCCTCAGTAATAACACTTCTTACAAAGAAGGCTAAGGTGTTTTTAGACATGGGTCTTTTAGGGTCCTTCACAGAACACCAGAGACCCTGTTGATAACCTCCCAGCTGCTTCTTTTTGCTAAGGTAAAATTTAAAGGCTCTGACCGGGCAAAGGGACCTCTAAATTTCTTTACCTACTAGGTTCGAAAGGCCCTTCACTTCAAAGCTCCTGGGCCAGGGCTTTGAAGGATTTTCATTTTTTGAAAGGAATAATGTTTGGAACGAACAAATAGCAGCATCTCCTTTAAAACCAACCCGAGAATCAAGCGCGTGTATCTCGCTCGTTCTTTTGGCTGTAGCGAGAGACAACAGGAATAAACACTTCCTCGAAATGTCCCTGAAGGAGGCAAGGTGTGGAGGTTCGAATTTCTTCGAGGTTAGGAATTTCAGGACCACATCCAAATTCCAGCTCGGGGCTCTAGGGGTATTGATCTTTGAAGTCTCGAAAGACCGAATCAGATCATGAAGATCCTTGTTGTCAGCTATTTCCAGGCCTCTATTCCTGAAAACAGTTGAAAGCATACTTCTGTATCCTTTGATGGTGGATACAGAAAGGTGCGATTCCTCCCTCAGGAAAAGAAGGAAATCGGCAATGTTGGTCAAAGAGGTATTGGAGGAGGACAGCTTCTTCGATTTACAATATCTCCTAAAGACTTCCCACTTCGATTGATAGACTCGCATAGTCGAAGGTCTGCGGGCTCTAGCGATAGCGTTTGCAGCCTTTCGAGAAAAGCCCCTCGCTCTGACGAGTCTTTCGATAGTCGAAAGGCAGTCAGAGCGAGAGCGGGGAGGTTTTGATGATACCTCTCGAAGTGGGGTTGTCTGAGCAGATCTGCTCTGTTTGGAAGCGATCTGGGGAAGTCCACCGTCCACTCCAGTACCTCTGTGAACCAATCTTGAGCTGGCCAATAAGGGGCTACTAGAGTCATCCTCATCCCCTTTGAGGCCGCGAATTTTCTAAGCACTTCGCCCAGAATCTTGAATGGGGGAAAGGCGTATGCATCGAGGCCCGACCAATCTAGTAGAAGGGCGTCGACAGCGAATGCTCTCGGATCCTCTACTGACGAGCAGAAGATGTCTATCCTCTTGGAGAGGAACGTGGCAAACAGGTCTATGTGAGGCCTCCCCCATAGAGACCAAAGTCTTTGACAAACTTCTGAGTGGAGGGTCCACTCTGTGGGAAGGACCTTGTTCCTCCTGCTCAGTCTGTCTGCTCTCATGTTCCTCTCTCCCTGGACAAATCTCGTGAGGAGGATGATGTTTCTCTCCTTTGCCCAGTCCAAGTGATCCCTCGCCAGTTCGAAGAGGGAGAACGAATGAGTCCCGCCTTGCTTTTGGATGTACGCCAGAGCGGTGGTGTTGTCCGAGTTGACCTGGACCACCCCGTCTCTGACTACTGACTCGAAGCACTTGAGGGCAAGGTGTATGGCCACCAGTTCCTTGCAGTTGATGTGCCATGACACCTGTTCCTTCGTCCAGGTGCCCGACACTTCTCTTGTTCCTAGAGTCGCACCCCATCCTGTTTCCGAAGCGTCGGAATACAACACTTGGTTTGGGTTCAGAACGGATAAGGACAATCCCTCTTTCTTTTTGAGAGGGGTTAACCACCATCTCAGGTGATCCTTCACTTCGAGGGGGATCGGGAACGAGTCCGAAAGTTGTCCTGTTTTCCAGTTCCAGACTTTCTTTAGGAAGAATTGTAGGGGGCGAATGTGAAGTCTCCCTAGGGAAAAGAACTGTTCCAGTGAGGAAAGAGTCCCTAGAAGGCTCAACCATTCCCTAAGAAGTTCGAGACTTTCGTAAAGCCTCGTATGAGCCTCTCCTGCGAAGGAAAAACTCGAAAACCCCGAGAATCCATCTGAATCCCCAGATAAACCAGGTTCTGGCTGGGGATCATCTGAGACTTCTCGAGGTTGACGAGTAATCCTAGCGATCGAATCATGTCCAAAGTCGATTTTAGGTCCTCCAAACACTGGTTCTCCGATCTGGCCCTGATTAGCCAGTCGTCTAAGTAAAGGGAGATGTTTATTCCCTTTAAATGAAGCCACTTCGCTACGTTCTTCATCAGGTTCGTAAAAACCTGAGGAGCTGTGGACAGGCCGAAACACAAGGCCCTGAACTGATAAATCTTCTCCTACATTACGAAACGAAGGTACTTTTTCGACGAAGGATGAATGGGAACATGGAAGTAGGCATCTTGTAAGTCCAGGGAGACCATCCAATCTCCTGGATGAAGGGCAGACAGAACCAATGCAGAAGTTTCCATGCGGAACTTCTCCTTTTCTACAAATCGATTCAGAGCACTTACATCTAGAACCAGTCTCTACCCCTCCGAAGCCCTCGGGACTAGAAAAAGGCGGTTGTAAAATCCCGGGGAGAGGGGATCTAGCACCAGCTCGATGGCCCCCTTGTTCCACATTTCCTCTACCATCTGAAGGAGCGTATTCCTCAGCACAGGGTCTTTGTAACGAGCGGACAGTTCCCGAGGAGTTGAAGTCAGAAGAGGTCTGTCCCTGAAGGGGATGAGATATCCCTTCCTCAGAACTGACATCGACCAGGGGTCGGCTCCTCTCATGGCCCAGGCTTCCGCGTATTCCAGGAGCCTGGCGCCCACTGGTGTTTGGAGGTTCTGCACGTCATTTTCCCTTTTTAAAGGGACGGAAGGTTGACCTTCCTCGCTTATTGGCAATCTTTCTTTTGAAGGGGGGTCATGTATTAGGACCTCCACGAAAGGGAGGCTGATACGGACGAGAAACTTTCTTAGCAGCCGTCGTAACCGTTCTGCTCTTCTTTGCCGATTGGACAAGAAGGTCCTGGGTCGCCTTCTCAGTTAGCGAGTGAGAAATCTCCTTCACTAACTGAGAAAGGAACAGATGTTCTGATAATGGAGCGAACAGCAAAGCAGTTCTTTGTGAAGGAAAAACAGCCTTGGTCAGAAATGACCCAAAACCGATCTCTTTTTCAGTATCCCTGCTCCAAATAGGGAAGTTACTTCTCCAGAGCCATCCTGGACTGCCTTATCAATACAGGCCAGAATGCTATGAAGCACTTCTGGGCTGAGACCTTCCGAGTCTTGAGACTTCTTAGACATTACCCCAAGGGACCAGTCGAAGAAATTAAATACTTCCAACACGTGGAAGAGTCCTTTGAGGAGGTGTTCCAATTTAGACATGCTCCAAGTCGACCGTGCAGAGGATAAGGTGTGTCTCCTGGCAGAGTCCACCAGACTCGAGAAATCCGATTCTGCAGAAGCAGGAAGAGACAGACCCATAGTCTCTCCTGTTTCATACCAAATGCCTCTCCTACATGTCAGTCTGGCGGGAGGCATACAAAAAACAGTCTTTCCCAATTCTTTCTTGGAGTTCATCCAAGAACCGAGAGACTGGAGTGCCTTCTTCATTGAAATGGCCGGTTTCATTTTCAAGAATGAAGAGGACTTATAGGCCTTGTTACTTGAATAGAGAGAGCAAGGAGAAGGAGGTGCGGCAGGGCTCAGCGACTCTCCGTATTCCTGGAGCAGAAGTGCAGAAGTGCGGATTAATTCTTATAATTAGACAGTCCTTCATTAGCTGGAGACTCATCTTCCGAGATATCCTCTAGCTCGAGACCAGCTGAAGGAGAACGATCCCTTGAAACGGATAAGTCCTTAAAAGGTCGCACACGCTCTGAAGTAGAAGGGCTTCTATTCGGGTAAGGGCTGGCCGAAAAACTCTCTATGTTCCTTTGGAAGAGAACCAGAAGTCTTTTCTAGTCTCTTGCACGATACAAAAGGTCTTGCAGAAGTCTGAAGTCCAGAAGCGGGATATCGCTTCCGAGGAGAAGAACTCTTGGAAGGCGATTCGCGCCTGAAAGATTCTGCAAGCCCAGAAAGTTCCGCTTGAGTGGAACGTTCCGAGCGCTTGGAAAGTTCCGCGCGCCTGGAAAGTTCCGCGCGTTTGGAAAGAGATTCCCGCTTGGAAAGTTCCGAGCACCTGGAAAGTTCCGCTTGTGTGGAAGGTTCCGAGTTCTTGGAAAGTTCCGTGCGTCTGGAAGGTGACTCCCGTTTGGAAAGTTCCACTCGCCTGGAAAGAGACTCGCGCCTGGAAAGTTCCGCGCGCTCGGAATGTTCTGCTAGTGTGGAAGGTTCCATGTGCCTGGATAGTTCAGAGCGCCTGCTAGGTTTCTCACGTTTGGAAGGGGCGCCTCTTGCTTGAAAAGTTCCATGGAAGGATCCTTCTGTTTGCTATGTTCCACTTGCTTAGAAGGCTCCTCGCTCTTGGTCGTCTGTTTTCGCTTTGAAGGCGCCTTGCGCCTAGAAAGTTCCTCGCGCCTGTTAAGCTCCTCTCTCTCGGAAAGTTCTTCCTGCCTGGAAAGAGCTTCTGTCCTGTCTGGCGCTTCTTGCCGAGATGGTTCTTCTAGGTCTGAAGAAAACCACTCATTTATAGGAGCTAGTTGCTTGGGAGAAGGTGGAACATTCTCAGGCAGCTCTGACACAATTCCGCGCTTCCTGGAAGAATGCGGAACAGGAGATCGTAACTCTGGTGCCTCTCGTTTGGAGGGAGGAACCTCTGATCGCGCAGTGGACCTCTTGATAGGAAGGGAGTTATCCTTCTTACGAGGAGGTCTCTTGGAGAGAACTCCAACTAATGCATTTTTAGTAGGATCTGAGTAGTAGTCGCATCCCTGTCCTTGTCGGAAAGAGGGGAGGGCGATCTGGAAGGCGTCTGAGACTCCCTTACAGCAATGGGAGTCAAAAAGGCTCTCTTGGTTCTCTTGATTACCGAAGGCGCTTCTTCTGGAAAGTGCTCGGGACTCGAGTCAAGAGTAGTCGCTTTCCAGCTCCTCTTCAAGGGGCGAGAAAGATCCGTGTCTTTCCACCCTCTTCTAGGTGAAGGAGACTCTGAAGACGAGAAGCACTCACGAAGGATGCTTTTCCTATAGCGATCCCTGGCAGTCTGAGGCGTAACAGAACCTGCCGAAGGGACGCCTGACCGGTGGGGAACCTCTACAACCTCCGTACGGCTTTCGACATTCCTTCTCCTCTGGGCCAGGGAGCTTGGAAGAGGTCTAGACCTGGGAGCGTTGTAGAGCCGATCAGATGCCCCCTCAACTACACTGGGGACACTCACATCACTGTCCACTGTTACGTCACAACCACTCTTACCTTCTAATGCCGCCATTTTGACTTGCATTCTTTGAAGGGTAACCTTCAGATCTGCAATTTCCGATGCTGAATCTGTAGGATTTGCAATGGGTGAAGGGGCAGAAATAGAGGGAGAAGGATTAATCAATGAATGAGCAAGAGAAGCTAGAAAGCTAGATACTAGTTTGCTAGACCTAGATCTACTACGGCTTTTGGAAGCCTTCCTCAGCCTATCCTTTTCTAGCCTTTTCATATAAGAAGTAAGATTCTTCCATTCTTCTGCACTTAAACTCTCGCACTCTATACAGGTGTTAGCAAAAGAACATTCATACTTTCTACAATGCCTGCATACAGTGTGAGGATCTACAAAAGTTTTCAGCATTCTCACCCTGCAGCCCTCATTCACACATCTCACAACAACACTCGAGTCAGACATTCTTAGAAAAATCCAAAATCAAGTTCAAGAAACAGTCCACGATAGCGTATGCCAATACAACGATCCAAGTACGTCACCAAAAGTCGGTCAAGATGATCAATTGCGATGAAAAAAGAATTCCAGCCAGGAGGTACCAACAACAATGTTGACAGTACTGGCGACAGAAAAAATCTGAATTAGAAAACGGGAATGGTTCCTATTCCTGCCACCCAGCGGCAGGATGGTAGATCACCTGACCTACCTGTAGCGTGTGCCGCGAAATTTGAATTTCTGTCGGGACGACGGAGTCTAAAGCTAAGTATATATCTGACAGGTAAGTGGAATGTATAAAACCAAAGACTATGAATGGCGGAATGATACATAGATGTGGGTGGGGTATCTGTGCTAGTGTAGTACGTAATACTACTGTAGCAGTAGTGCCGCAACAGTAGTAAGAGCAGTAATATACATGAATTAAACGTTTAGGCCAACTGCTGGGATCCTTGAGGATCATTTAGCACTTCTTACAACTACTCGAGAAATAAGTTTTTATAGCCAGAAGTTAAATTTCTAATCCAACAATGCCCATGATAGCCTTCAGTGTTATCCTGAATTATAATGAGGCCAAAGTGGGTGGAGCCTCATGAAGTAATCATTCTGACAACAATTATTGGTGAAGGTTTAAAGCCAAAATACGGTACCAGCTATTTTTTTTTCTCAGTAAATGGGTAGATATCCAATAAATAAAAATTGCTTGACATTGAATATAACTGTTATCAAATCAAGCTTGTCTACTGTGTTTTTGAAAATTACCAACTATTCCCTACATCTTATCAATCTGATTGTGACCTATAAAGTAGACTGTAATT
This sequence comes from Macrobrachium nipponense, assembly GCF_015104395.2. NCBI lineage: Eukaryota > Metazoa > Arthropoda > Malacostraca > Decapoda > Palaemonidae > Macrobrachium > Macrobrachium nipponense. Next base: position 50,464,434 of record NC_061110.1, on the reverse strand, counting down.
TCTTAGGAAACTTATTTTGGGAGTTAGACTAATAATCGAAGTGTTTTTGTATTTATTAACATATTTTGTTGGTTTGTTCATTATGACAATTATCAGTGAAGAGGTTTCCGAGTTCATGAAGGTGTGCTGCTTTGCTTGTATTTAAATTTGTATGTCATTGTTGCCAGAGGTATAGCTTCGTTACGTATAGCCAATCATCCATCGAGAAAGAGGGGAGAAATGCTGTCATAAGTTACGTAACGAGTGTGTTCGAAACCTTTTCTCTGAGTAAGTTGGCCCGTCTTCAAAAAAAGTCACTTTTACATTATAAGTACCAAACTTATTCAACCTACGTAATGCAGAATACAGTCAAAATTTATGTGTAGATATAATGTGTATTCTGAATAAGCGTTATATTTATGAAATGCATAGATAAAAAGTTATTGCGAAAAAACCGTGTTACAGAGGCCCTGAATCTTATAGTAGTCTGTTAGGCTAGTGTAGTATTTAAGAGCATGGCTACAGAAAACCTGTTGAGGCAAGACCACCGAGAGACAAGGACTGTTCGATGAAGGAAGAAATGGTCCGAGCTGCTAGCACTGACTACGCTGCCAAAACCTCACTAAGATCGAAAGTTTTTTGGTTTGCAAGTTATTAATTTCCTTATTTTTCTTGCCTACACTAATTAGTGTACACCAAATAATACTTACTTGAAACACAAGTTATGAGATTAATATAAAATACTGAACAAAAAATGATATTGTTATAATACAATAAAGTTTTGTACATACTTACCCGGCAGATATATACTTAGCTATAGTCTCTGACGTCCCGACAGAATTCAAAACTCGCGGCACACGCGACAGGTAGGTCAGGTGATCAGTCCATTCCTGCCGCTGGGTGGCGGGACTAGGAACCATTCCCGTTTTCTAATCAGATTTTCTCTTCCACCTGTCTCCTGAGGGGAGGCTGGGCGGGCCATTAATCGTATATATCTGCCGGGTAAGTATGTACAAAACTTTATTCTATTATAACAATATCATTTTTGTACATGCAACTTCCCCGGCAGATATATACTTAGCTGATTGGCACCCTTAGAGGAGGGCAAGAGACAGCTACATACTCAATAGATATACATATAAAAAACAGGAAAACAACATATGTTGTAGGTATAATAACAAACAACCTTGGTTCTTACCTGAGAGGGTGGATGACTTCATGGATACTGTCTATGAGTCTGCTTGCCTCAAGAGCTTCAGAGAGGATGAGACCTGTGACTGATAACCCTTTTGGATCATGCCAATAGGGGCTTGCCCACTTACTTGACAGAGCCTTGTCTTGGATCGTGCCAATGGGGGCTGACCCACTTACATGGCAGAGCCTTCACCTGTATCATATCAACGGGGGCTAACCCTCTTACATGACAGAGCTTTAGGCACTTAAGATACTACAAGGAGCACAACAACCAATCCCGACCACTTGACCACACTACTAAACATGTTAGAAACTACGACTTGAAAGGGGTCCACCTCCAGTAGGTACCCTCTTCCAATTGACCTAAGAAACACATCACGAACCATTAAAAACCCTAACATAACTCTACTAAAAAGGATTGGCTTCAGCTCCCTGTCCCAGCAACGAATCCGCAGATACGTACGCTCCAATTGAGAAACATTTATCATAAGTTACTCTAATGTCCCTTGAATAATGTGATGCAAAGACCGAGTTGCATCTCCAATAAGTTGACTCAACGAGAGTTTGTTAAGACAAATTCTTGTGGAAAGCCAACGAGGTAGCAATGGCTCTCACCTCATGAGCTTTAACTCTTAGGAGCTCGAGGTGCTCTTCCTTACAGGCTAAGTGGGCTTCTTTGATCACATCTTTGATAAAGAAAGCCTAAGCATTTTTAGAGATGGATCTTTTAGGATCTCTAACAGAGCACCATAAACTTTCCTTATTACCACCACCCAGTTTTCTCTTCCTCTCTAGGTAAAACTTAAGGATCCTGACTGGACACAGAGTCCTCTCTTGTTCTCTTCCTGTCAGAGAAGACAGTCCCTTAACCTCGAAAATCCTCGGCCAAGGTTTCGAAGGGTTTTCATTCTTCGCGAGAAAAAGGGGCTTGAAGGAACAGAAAAATGAGTCGTTCCTGAAGCCAACAGTATCTTCTAAGGCTTGGAGTTCGCTTATCCTCTTGGCTGAGGCTAAAGCGAAGAGAAATAAAGACTTTCTTGTCAGATCTCTGAACGAAGCTGTATGTGGAGGTTCAAATCTGGGGGACATCAAATATCTTAGGACCACATCCAGGTTCCAACTGGGTGTCCTAATATTCTTAGTCTTCGAAGTCTCGAAGGATCTAATTAAATCATGAAGATCTTTGTCCTCTGCAATATTTAGGCCTCTATGCCTGAAGACTGAAGAAAGCATGCTTCTATAGCCTTTAATTGTGGAGATGGCCAGATTACATTTCTCTCTCAAGTAAGGGAGGAAATCGGCTATATTTGTCACAGAGGTACTGGAAGAGGATATCTTATGAGCTCTGCTCCATTTGCGAAACACCTCCCACTTCGACTGGTAGACTCGAACAGTAGATGGTCTTCTTGCTCTTGCGATTGCCTTCGCAACTCCTCGAGAAAAACCCCTCGCTCTGACAAGTCCTTCGATAGTCTGAAAGCAGTCAGACTGAGAGCGGGGAGGTTTTTGTGATATCTGTCGAAGTGGAGCTGTTTGAGAAGATCGCTCCTGAGTGGGAGCGATTTCGGAAAGTCTTATCATCCATTCCAGTACCTCTGTGTACCAGTTTTGGGCTGGCCAGAACGGGGCGATGAGAGTCAGTTTGGCTCCTTCTGCTGCTGCAAACTTTCTCACCACTTCCCCTAGAATCTTGAATGGTGGAAAAGCATACCCGTCTAGACCGAACCAACTGAGAAGGAGACTGTCCACTGCTACCGCCCTTGGGTCTGAGATTGGGGAGCAGTAATTTTCCAGTCTTGTGTTCCAATGTGTGGTGAACAGGTCTACGTTCGGTCTTCCCCAGAGGTTCCAAAGTCTGTTGCAGACCTCTGGATGCAGGGTCCATTCCGTAGGAAGTACTTGCTCCTTCCTGCTCAGAAGATTGGCCCTCACATTCTTTTCTCCTTGTATAAATCTTGTCAGGAGAGTGATGTTTCGCTCCTTGGCCCAAAGCAGTAACTCTCTTGCTTTCTCGTAAAGGGAGAACGAGTGAGTTCCTCCCTGCTTCTTGATGTAAGCTAAGGCTGTAGTGTTGTCGGAATTGATCTGCAACACTGATCCTGAGATCTGAGTCTCGAAGTGCAGGAGTGCCAGATGAACCGCTGCCAACTCCTTCAGGTTGATGTGCCAGGACACCCGTTCCCCTCTCCAGGTGCCTGACACTTCTCTCGCGCCCAGAGTGGCTCCCCAGCCAGACTCTGAGGTGTCGGAAAATAACACTAGCCGAGGGCTCGGAGCATGAAGGGACACGCCTTCGTTGAGCCTGTGCGGGTTCAGCCACCAACGTAGATCTTCCTTTATCCTCCTTGAGACAAGGAAGGAGTCTGACAACTTTTGGGACTTCTGATCCCAATTCTCCTTTAGGTAAAATTGCAGAGGCCTTAGATGAAGCCTTCCTAAAGAAACGACTGTTCCATCGAGGAAAGGGTCCCCAGAAGACTCATCCAATCCCTCGCGGAACATTGTTCTTTCTCTAGGAAGGTTGCTACTTTTTCCAAGCAGCGGTCTTGTCTTTCTTGTGCCGGAAACACTTGAAAACCCTGAGAATCCATCCGAATCCCCAGATAGACGATGCTTTGCTGGGGAATCATCTGGGATTTCCCGAGGTTTACTAACAGTCCTAAGGACTGGGTCAACTTCAGGGTCAAAATCAAGTCCTCCAGACAGCGGACTTCCGACTGGGCCCGAATCAGCCAATCGTCTAGGTACAATGATATCCGAACTCCTTTCAGATGTAGCCAATGCGCTACATTTCTCATCAGACCTGTGAACACTTGCGAGGCTGTTGAAAGCCCGAAGCAGAGAGCCCGAAACTGAAATATTCTCCCTCATACCACAAATCTCAGGTATTTCCTGGACGAAGGGTGGATTGGCACGTGGAAATATGCATCCTGAAGGTCCAGGGACACCATCCAGTCCCCTGGACGAAGGGCTGCTAAAACAGAGGACGTCGTTTCCATCGTGAACTTCTTCTTTGCCACGAACAAGTTCACAGTGCTCACGTCCAAGACCAGTCTCCACCCTCCTGAGCTTTTTGGTACCAAAAACAGGTGGTTGTAAACCCCGGGGAATGGAGCTCTTCTACTTCTTCTATTGCTTCTTTGTCCAGCATTTGGCTCACCAGATGTTGAAGGGCTTGGATCTTGATAGGGTCCTTGTATTTTGCTGTTAACTCCCTTGGAGTTGTCGTCAAAGGAGGTTTTTCCCTGAAGGGGATCAGATATCCTTTCTTGATGATGGAGAGGGACCAGGCATCGGCCCCTTTCTGTGCCCAGACTTTGTGAAACTTTAGAAGTCTGGCACCCACTTTCGTCTGGAGGACTGCTGTATCACTGGCTCTTAGCGAAAGGCCTTCTTGAAGACCTTCCTCTCTTCTCGGATCGTCTACTCCTAAGAGAGGATCTAGGGGCGGACCTTCCCCGAAAGGGCTGCTGGAAGGGAGCCTTCTCCTTCTTGGTCACCGGGACCGCAGGCCTAAGTATCTTAGCCGATTGAGCCTGAAGATCTTGCGTGGCTTTCTCGGATAAGGACCTAGAAATATCCTAACTATTTCTTGCGGAAAGAGGTGACACGACAGGGGCGAGTATAAAAGAGCGGATCTCTGAAGAGGAGATACTGACTTGGTTAAGAAGGAGCTGTACACCGCTCTCTTCTTAAGAATACCGGATCCAAAGAGGGAGGCAATCTCGGTGGATCCATCCATCACTGCTTTGATTAGACACGACAATACACTGGCCAGTTCCTCCATGTTGACGAATTCCGGATCCTGCGCCTTCTTGTATAGAGCTCCTAGAGCCCAATCCATGAAGTTAAATACTTCGAGGGTACGAAAGAGGCCCTTGAGGAGATGGTCCATTTCACACATCCCCCAAGTGGCCTTCGCAGACTGTAGGGAGCGTCTCCTTGAAGAGTCTACCAGAGCGGAGAAATCTGCATCAGCGGATGAAGGGAGTCCCAAGCCCATGGGCTCCTTGGTATCGTACCACATGCCTGGTTTTCCAGCAAGCTTGGACAGTGGGCAGGAAAACACTGTCTTTCCTGCTTCTTTCCTGGAAAGAAGCCAGCTCTCTAGACCTTTAATAGCCTTTTTCATCGAGAGAGTCAGGGTCATCCTGACGAAGGAGGGGGACTTCGACAGCTTAGTACTGGACAGCAAAGATCCTGGGGAAGGAGGGTCAGCCGGGCGAAGAGAATCTCCGAATACTTGCAGGAGGAGAGAAGCTAGTCTCTTGTAATCAGAGATCCCCGCGTCCTTAAGGAATTCTTCCTCAGACACTTCTTCCAAAGCCGCTGCTGGAGAGGAGGGCTTCTCAGGAGAAAGACCCTTAGGAGGAGAAAAACTTTTCCCCCTATCCAAAGTCTTATCAGGAGAACAGAGTCTCATCCCGACAAGAGCTCTATCAGAAGTCGAACCAGTATCCACTAGTTGGAGATTAGCAGAAGTAAGGCGCCTGTTACCATCCTTGGTTCTGCAAGGGTCCTGGCGCTTCTCCGGGTCCTGGCACCAGACAGGAGAGGCGCTTGCGTCCTTGAAAGCATGCCTGTCAGGAGTAGGGCACCCACTGAGATTAGGGCTCATGAAAGGCTTCTGGCGCCTGCGAGGAGAGGCGCTTGCGTCACGGCGGGGGCGCCTGGGAGGCGACATGCGCCTGAAAGGAGAATAGCGGTTGTCTTGATCTCGGCGCCAAGAAGGGGAGGCGCTTGCGTCCTTCAGAGGAAGCCTGGAAGGGGAAATGCGCCTGGCAAGATCCTGGCGCCTACTAGGAGAGGTGCTCGAGTCCTTTTTAGGGCGGCTGGAAGGCCTACTCTCTTTTATCCCTACTAGGATCGGGGAGCCTCTTAGACTCTAGGCGCTTGTAAGGAGAGGAGCGTCCATCCCTTGAAGAGCGTCTGGAAGGAGAACGAAGCCTGCTACTTCCAGAGAAAAGTCGTTCTCGGTGTCTGTACGGAGAGGGGCTCTCGTCTCTCCCGGGAAGTCTGGAAGAAAGAATTCGCTCATGGGAAGGCCGGGAAATGTCTGAATACAGGAGGTTCTCAGGCTCCTGGCGCCTGTCAGGAGAGGCGCTTGTGCCTCGCGACAAACTCCTAGAGGGTCTCTTAGAAGATGAGATGCGGTTCCGATCAGAAGAAGGCCTGACAGGAGAAGACGTATGTCCATGATGAGCGGAGGCATAAGAAGTAGAAGGTTTCGCTGGCGACGAATACCTTTCAGGTGAAGGGCGCTTGCTTAAGCCAGAGCGAAGACTAGCAGCCGCTCTCTTAACTGAGCTCTTGATAGGAAGGGAGTCATCCTTCTTTCGAGAAGAACCCTTCGAAAGCACTCCTACCAGGGCGGACAACTGTTCCTGGAGGCCAACCAGAACTTCCTTCGTCTTCGAAGAAACTCCTTCCAGAGAGGAGTCAGGAGCTCTCTTCTTCTGAGCAGGCGAATACTCCGGGAAAGGCTCAGGGCTGGAGTCCAACGCGTCGCCTACAGGAGGCTTCCAGGCTCTCTTGAGAGGACGAGACTTGGACAAGGAACTCCACCCTCGTCTAGGCGAAGACGAATCTGAATCCGAAAAGCCCTTCCGTAGGACGCTTTTACAATAGCCATCCTTGGCAGCCTGGGAAGAGTCTACAGGTTCTGCCGAAGGGACACATGACCGTTGGGAATACTCTACATCCCCCGTGCGGCTGTCGACATTCCTCCTCCCCTGGTCATGGGAGTCTGGAAGCGGTCTAGGCCTAAGAGCAATGTGGAGTCGGTCAGACGCCCCCTCCACTGCACTGGGGACACTGCACACATCACTGCACAAATCACTGCTCTTACCTTTGTCCTTCATTGCTTGCAGTCGCGATTGCAAGCTATGAATCGAGGCTCTCATTGCAGCCATCTCCGTAGACGAATCCACGGGTTCGCTGCGGGGGGAAGGGGCTGAAACCATACTAGGAGCAGGAGAAATTACAGAAGAGTTAGGAGCTACTTCCTGCTCAATAGAGCAGGATCTACTAGAGCTTCTGGTGGAAGCCTTCCTGACTCTATCCTTCTCCAGCTTTCTGATATATGCAGCCAAATTCTTCCATTCTATTTCAGTCAAACTTTCACTCTACACAGGTGTTACTGAACAAGCATTCCCCCTACACTTAACACAAACAGTGTGAGGATCTACCGAAGCTTTCGGTAGTCTCACCTTACATTCCTCTTTCACGCACAACCTAAACACAGGTGCAACGTCAGACATTCTAAAGAGCAATCCAAATCAAAATCCAAAAAACGGTCCACAAAAAGCGTATGCCAAAGCTAAAGATCAAATACGTCACCAAAGGTCAACCAAAGAATCCTCAGTAAGCGAGAAAGAATTTCTATGCAGGAGGAACCAACAACGATGTTGTCGGTACCAGCGACAGAGAAAATCTGATTAGAAAACGGGAATGGTTCCTAGTCCTGCCACCCCGCGGCAGGAATGGACTGATCACCTGACCTACCTGTCGCGTGTGCCGCGAGTTTTGAATTCTGTCGGGACGTCGGAGACTATAGCTAAGTATATATCTGCCGGGGAAGTTGCATGTACAAAAATGATATTGTTAAGATACAATGAAGTTTTATACATACTTACCTGGCAGATATATACTTAGCTATAGACTCCGTCGTCCCGACAGAATTCAAAACTCGCGGCACACGCTACAGGTAGGTCAGGTGATCTACCATTCCCGCCGCTGGGTGGCGGAATCCCAACCATTCCCGTTTTCTGAGCCAGATTTTCTCTTACACCTGTCTCCTGAGGGGAGGCTGGGTGGGCCCTTAATCGTATATATCTGCCAGGTAAGTATGTATAAAACTTCATTGTATCTTAACAATATCATTTTTATACATGCAACTTACCCGGCAGATATATACTTAGCTGATTGACACCCTTGGTGGAGGGTGAGAGACAGCTATATACATACAAAAAAAAAAAAAAAAAATTTTTAATAACGGGAAACAACAATTGTTGTAGGATATCAATCCTTGGTTCTTACCTGTTTGGGCCGAAGACTTCATGATTACTGTCATTTAGTCTGCATGCCTCAAGAGCTTCAGTGAGGTAAACAACCTATGACCGAACAGCCCTTCTGGATCATGTCAATGGGGGCTAGCCCGCTTACACGACAGAACCTGCATGGATCGTACCAATGGGGCTTACCCACTTACATGGCAGAGCCTGACCTGTATCTTATCAATGGGGGCTAGCCCTCTTACATGACAGAGCTTTAGGCTTTACATAATGCACAACGAGGAGACCAAAAGTTAATCCCGACCACCTGACCTTCCTAACCATGTTAAATCTAGGAACTGAAAGGGGTTATTCCTACACCCTCTTCCAGTCAACCATAAAAACCAAACACCATAATGTTAAAATTACATAACCTAAACTAATTAGGATTAACCTCAGCTCCTCCTCCCAGCACTAAATCCGCAGAAACATACGCTTCCAGTGAAAAGCACTTCTCATAAGTAACTCTCACATCCCTTAGATAATGAGAGGCGAACACTGAGTTACATTTCCAATACGTGGACTCAATTAGAGTTTGAAGGGACCACGTTTTATGAAAAGCCATCGAGGTTGCTATGGCCCTCACTTCGTGTGCTTTCACCCTGAGGAGTTTAAATTGTTCTTCACCACATTTAAGATGCGCTTCCTTAATAATGTCTTTAATGAAAAATGTAAGGGCGTTTTTTGATATTGGCCTTGTAGGATCCTTGACCGAACACCAAAGACTTTCCTGCGTACCTCCCAAAAGAGACTTTCTTTGTAAATAAAATTTTAGCGCTCTTACTGGACAAAGGGTCTTCTCCTGTTCTTCCCCCGTAAGAGAAGAGAGTGCCTTCACTTCGAAGCTTCTAGGCCACGGTTTTGAAGGGTTTTCGTTCTTGGCTAAGAAGAGAGGCTTAAAAGAGCAAATTGCAGCCTCCTTCTTAAAACCCACTCTGCCCTCTAACGCTTGAAGCTCACTCACCCTTTTTGCCGTGGCTAAGGCGAACAGGAATAGAGACTTCCTTGTCAAATCTCTAAACGAAGAATTATTGGCAGGTACGAATTTTTCAGACATAAGATAATGAAGCACTATGTCCAAGTTCCAACTGGGATTTTTATTATTCTGACTTTTTGAGGTCTCGAAAGACCTAATAAGGTCATGTAGGTCCTTATTGTCCGACACATCCAGACCCCTATGCCTAAAAACCGAGGCCAGCATACTTCTATACCCCTTGATCGTAGATACAGTTAGGCCACACTTTCTTCTAAGGTAAAGAAGAAAATTTGCAATGTCGGTTATAGAGGTACTGGAAGAGGATACCTCATGCGTCCTGCACCATCTTCTAAACACCTCCCACTTCGACTGGTACACCCGTAACGTGGATGGTCTCCTGGCTCTTGCGATTGCTTTTGAAGCTTCTCGAGAAAACCCCCTCGCTCTAACGAGTCCTTCGATAGTCTGAAGGCAGTCAGACTTAGAGCGGGGAGGTTTTTGTGATACCTGTCGAAGTGGGGTTGTTTGAGAAGATCGCTCCTTAGTGGGAGCGATCTGGGAAGATCCACTATCCACTCCAGCAACTCTGTCACCAATCTAGGGCTGGCCAAAAGGGGGCGATCAAAGTCAATTTCGTTCCCTCTGAGGAGGCGAACTTTCTTATTACTTCCCCTACGAGTTTGAAGGGGGGAAAAGCGTACCCATCTATTCCCTTCCAATCCATGAGGAGGCCGTCTATCGCTATTGCTCTTGGATCTGCGATGGGGGAGCAATAATTCTCCAACCTCTTGTTCCAGTTGGTTGCGAACAAGTCTATGTTCGGCCTTCCCCATAACCCCCATAACTAATCGCACACTTGAGGGTTGAGAGTCCATTCGGTGGGGAGCACTTGGTTCCTTCTGCTTAGCAGATCCGCTCGAACATTTCTCTCTCCCTGAATAAATCTCGTTAGTAGAGAGATCTGTTTCTCTTGCGCCCAAAGCAACAACTCCCTCGCTGTCTCGTAAAGGGAGAATGAATGAGTTCCCCTTGCTTCCTAATATATGCTAGGGCTGTCGTGTTGTTGGAATTGACCTGAATGATCGATCCTGAGATCTGTTTTGAAAGTGCAAGAAGAGCTAGGTGAATGGCTTTCAGTTCTTTTTGTTTATGTGCCAGGACACCTGAGCTCCTTTTCCCAGGTTCCCGACACTTCTTCCGAATCCAACGTTGCTCCCCACCCTACGTCCGATGCGTCTGCAAACAACGCTCGGAGAGGGCTCTTTATGTGTAAGGATATTCCTTGACCGAGTTTCATCGGGTCTAACCACCACCGAAGATCTTGCTTGACCTTGTCCGTTATCCTGAATGATTCTTCGAGGTCCTGGGAACTTTGATCCCAGTTCTCCTTCAGATAATACTGAAGGGGTCTTAGGTGCAGTCTCCCTAGGGAAACGAACTGCTCCAACGAGGAAATGGTTCCCAGCAAACTCATCCACTCCCTCGCGGAGCAATGCTCTTTCCCTAGAAACACTGACACCTTTGTAAGGCAGCGTTCTATTCTCTCTGTTGATGGAGACGCTAGAAAACCCCGAGAATCCATCTGAATCCCCAGATAAACTATGTTCTGCTGGGGATCCAGCTGGGACTTCTCGAGGTTGACTAGGAGTCCCAATGACTGCGTCATCTTTAATGTTACCGAAAGGTCCTTCCAGACAACTGTTCCTTCGACTTTGCTCGTATTAGCCAGTCGTCCAAATACATCGAGATTCTGATCCCTTCTAAATGTAGCCAATGCGCCACATTCCTTAGGACACCCGTGAAGACTTGCGAGGCCATCGACAGTCCGAAGCAAAGCGCTCGAAATTGAAACACTCTTCCCTGTGACATGAATCTGAGGTATTTCCTTGATGCCGGATGAATTGGCACATGGAAATATGCATCTTGAAGGTCCAGGGATACCATCCAGTCCCTTGGACGAAGAGCAGAAAGTACAGAGGAAGAGGTCTCCATCGAGAACTTCTTCTTTATCACAAAGACGTTCAGCGCACTTACGTCCAAAACCGGCCTCCACCCGCCGAGGCTTTTGGTACCAGGAATAGACGGTTGTAGAAACCTGGTGAATGGAGATCTTGAACCGGTTCTATTGCCCTCTTCTGCAACATAAGTTCTACTGCTTGCAGGAGAGCTTGACTCTTGACAGGATCTTTGTATCTTGCTGTTAACTCCCTTGGAGTTCTTGTTAAGGGAGGATATTCCCTGAAGGGGATGAGGTATCCTCTCTCGAGGATAGAGAGGGTCCAGCTGTCCGCCCCTCTCTTCGCCCAGACTCTGGCAAAGTTCGACAGTCTGGCGCCTACCGCTATCTGGAGGACTTCTTCTTCATTTTGCCTTCCCGGCGGGTCTCCTGGAAGGTCTTCCTCTGGTATCCGGTCTTCTACCTCTAAAAGGGGTTCTTGAGGAGGAAGAGGCTCCTCGAAAGGGCTGCTGAAGAGGTGCTTTATCCTTCTTTTGAAAAGGAACAGCAGGCTTGAACCTCTTTGCTGACTGTGTCAGTAGATCCTGTGTAGCTTTTCCAGCTAATGATTTTGCTATATCCCTCACCGTGTCCTGTGGGAAAAGGTGGTTAGACAGTGGCGAATATAGCAAGGCCGACCTCTGTAGAGGAGATACTGACTTGGACAGGAAAGAACTGTACACTGCTCTCTTTTTCAAAACTCCCGATCCAAAAAGGGCAGTCACTTCCACCGAACCGTCCATCACCGCTCTGTCCAGACAAGATAATACACTCGATAATTCGTCCATCGTGACAAATTCGGGATCTTGGGCTCTCTTCGCAAGGGCTCCCAAAGCCCAGTCCATAAAATTGAATACCTCGAGTGTCCTGAAGAGTCCCTTTAGTAGATGGTCCAGTTCACACATCCCCCAAGTAGCTTTTGCTGATAGTAGAGCGCGCCTCCTTGAAGAATCTACTAAGGAAGCGTAATCTGCGTCTGCCGATGAAGGCAGTCCTAAGCCCCATAGGTTCTGCGGGTATCGTACCATCTTCCAGGCTTACCCGTCAACTTTGAAGGAGGGCATGAAAAAACAGTCTTGCCCACCTCTCTTTTATTCTTAAGCCATTCTCCAAAGCCTTTGAATGCTTTTTTCATACTAAGGGCTGGACGCATATTTACAAATGAGGATGCTTTTGGAGACTTCATGCTTGATAACAACGATCCTGGAGAGGGCGGATCCGCTGGTTGAAGCTTATCCCCGAACTCCTGCAACAACAACAAGGACAATCTCTTATAATCAGAGACTACTACATCCACTGGTAATTCTTCATCCGAGACTTCTTCTAAGTCTCCGGCTGTAGGAGATCCTTTCGGAGAAGAGCGGTTCTTAGTAGTTGAGGGACTTCTGTCAAAAGAAGAAGAACGTCGCCCGTGTGACAAATCCTTGCTACTACAAGGCGCAATAGAGCTCGTAAACGCATGAGATCTCCTCTCAGGAACCTGTTTCCTATCAGGTGAAGGGCTCCTACTATCAGAAGAACTCATAAAGTGCGAAGGGGTCTTACTCTGACCTAAGCTCCTACAAGGAGCCTGGCGCCTGCTCGACTCCCTGACGCCCTGCTCCGCCTCCTGGCGTCTATGCTAGACTCCTGGCGTCTACCTGACTCCTGACGCCACTGCTCGACTCCTGAACCTCTTGACCTGCTTGATTCCTGGCGCCTGCTTGACTCCTGGCGCTTGTCGTGAGCTCCTGGTAGGCTCTTGACGCCTCTCACTAGACTCCTGGCGTCTGTTAGGCTCTATATGCCTGTTATATTCTTGGCGCCTACTAGGCTCTGTCAACTCTTGGCGTCTAAAAATATCCTGCTTCTTAGGCTCTTGACGCCTATCCTGATCCTCAGAAGAGGAGTCCGACTCCTGACTTCTCCTAAAAGACGTAGCTGATCGTTTGCTCTGCGAGCGGCTACCGCTGGGAACTTTCTTCCTATACACAGGAGAGGATCGCTTAAAGGGAGAACGAGAGAGTCTCTCCGGTGACGAGCGCCTGCTAGAGTGAGAAACCTCTCTCCTACCAGGAGAAGAAAACTTCGATCTCTTCACTGGAAGGGAGGAGTCTTTCCTTCGAGACGAATCCTTATGTAGAGCGCCTACCAAGGACGATATTTGTTCCTGTAGATTAAGCAGGAAAAGCTTAGTCGGGTCTTGAGGCGCTGGAGACGGTCTTCTCGCCTTCTTACTAGTCGAAGGAAAATCCTCTGGAAAGCACTCTGGGCTTGAATCAAAAGCGTCTCCTTTCGGCGCTACCCACGATCTCTTCAGAGGACAAGACTTCGGGAAGCAGAGCTCCATCCACGCCTAGACGAGGAGGAGTCCGACGCAGAAAAACACTCTTCCAGGATGCCTTTTCTACGGATCTGCCGAAGGGACGCCTGATCGTTGGGGATGCTCCACATCCTCCCTGCGGCTTTTGACATTCCTCCTCCCCTTGTCCTGGGAGTTTGGAAGCGGTCTAGGCCTAGGAGCAATGCGGAGCCGATCAGACGCCCCCTCCACTGCACTGGGGTCACTGTATTCACTGACACTCTTACCTTGTGTTTCCATAGCTTTTTAAGTCTGCTCCTGAAGCTCCCTGATCGAGGATCTCATTTTTTCCATTTCTGAAAATGAATCCATTAGGATTCAACACAGGAGAGAGGAAGGGAATGGGGCCTGAGGTTATTTGGGAGAAACATCATCTAGCTTGTTAGCTTCTAATTCAGGCTTAAAAGAACAGGATCTACTCGAGCTTCTAGCTGAAGCTTTCCTAGCTCTATCCTTCTCTCTTTTCTTAACATAAGAAGCTAAATCCCTCCATCCTTGCTCCATAAGCCCTTCACATTCATCACAAGTTCTATCAAATGCACATTCAGAACCTCTACATTTACTACAAAGTGTATGAGGATCTACCTCTGCTTTAAACAACCTAGTTCTGCATTCTTCCCTTGCCCACACACCCTAAAACTTAGGTGTTACTTTAACTTCATCCAATCTTAATAGAAAAAAACCAAATCCAAGTCCTAATCCAGTCCAAATAAGCGTATGCAATCCCGAGAATAAACAAGAGTACTTCACCAAATGAGTCCAACCAATTCTCGGCAAATGAGCAGAATTCCAATCAGGAGAGACCAAACAACAGTTGTTGCCGGCCTCAGCGACAGAGAAAATCTGGCTCAGAAAACGGGAATGGTTGGGATTCCGCCACCCAGCGGCGGGAATGGTAGATCACCTGACCTACCTGTAGCGTGTGCCGCGAGTTTTGAATTCTGTCGGGACGACGGAGTCTATAGCTAAGTATATATCTGCCGGGTAAGTTGCATGTATAAAAAATGTATTTAGTTGCAATACAGTGTGCTGTGTATACCAAAGAACAAACATGTTTATCGTTACTAAAAAATATACATTAATAGTCAAATTGCAAGATGGCAGTGCATTGGTCTAGCATATGTGAATGAAATAATTCTCTTACATACAGCCATTATTTGGTGATTAAATTTGAAATAATTCTCTTACATACAGCCATTATTTGGTGATTAAATTTTCTAACTTTCTCTTTTTAGTTAAGATTTTGTTAATTATAATATAGTTAATTTTCTTGGGAACAACAATTATTCAATAAAACTTTAGTAGAAACCCATATTGTTAATTTTTCTATGTTTTTCTGTACTATAACCTTCATTACTTATTGAGCAGCATATCTATTGTTTACACTTTGATCTTTAAACGTTTACATTCATGATTGCCCACCAAATGTAAAATTTTGACATTCTGCATCCTGAATAAAAAGGCACAGTGATTTTTTCCAAGAGTTAGTAAAGCTTGGATGAGATACTCATTGAATATTTCTAAAACTAAATGAGCACTTTGTTTCTCAGAAGTGTAGGGAGATAACGCTTTTAATGACAGTTTATATGAATGTTCAGAGAGTAAACATCTGTATCATGAAGTTTTTCAAAGGTCTGAATGGTGCATAATGAATTTAGTTTTCCAAATTACCTACATAAAGAAAACTGAGGGAACTTCATTGTTATATAAATAACTTTCTGGCCAAGCTAATTATTCTTGATACATTTTAGCAATTTTACTGAAACATACATGGAAAAAAGGGTTTTAAGTGAGTTTCAGCCACCGTCAGTATCACTATTTTGTCATTGGGTAGTAATGATTTACATTTACATAAAAAAATGTTGAGTCATTTTGTTCTGAAGCTGAGCAGACCTGTTTAGAAAAACTCTCTCCTGATGGTACAGTAACTTAAAGGGGAACTACTATATAACAAAAAACACAATATTACCAGCTCTGATGAATAATCAAATTTATTCAGTCATTAACTAGAACTGTTTAAATACGAACTTCAGCACAGGCAAGTGTTTGAATGACTGACCATCTGAAATTATCGCCAAAAATGAAATGACTAGTTTTATAACAGTAATGGTATTGCAGTATTACAAATACATTCAGGAGTATCAGCTCTCTGGAGTTATTGAATATTTGCTTAATGATATTCGTAGGAATCTTGAAATCTCTACGTGACGTACTTCAGCGACATGCAAAATGCATGTCCTGTGCAGTTAGCCTTAACTGTAGGTAAGGCATCGTGGCATACAGTATGGTATTTCATTAACCTGTACTCAAGTTTTACCTGTGGAAGAAGAAACATGGTCTTGTAATATTTGTAAGTGTATATATGATCACTAAAAAACCTAGTAATGCAATGAGGATAGGTTAGGTTAGCTTATTGAAATTTCTAATGTAGGCTCCTGTTTTGAATCTGTAACCCTTAGAATACTATGGTTGTCTAATTTTAGGCACCTTAACCCATCTAGGTCCAAAAGGTTTGTCCCTTACCTTTGGCTACTGCCAAAGGTAACTTGTCTATTTCCCCATCACTATACTGTACTCGAGTTGCAATAAATCTATAACCTCTACGTGTGTGTTAATGTAACTCTTGAGTACTTTATCTGAAGGATCTATCACACAATTAGGTACCATGTTTGCAACCTTCTTACCTGACACAGGCCCTTGCCCCAAACATTGCAATAATGCTCTTTACCACATATAGGCTACAGCATGCTTTGCTAAATTTCTTCTGGGGTTTCTCTGCACTTGCAGTACATAGGTTTACCCTTGTTAGGTTTACGTTTTTGATGTGTTTGCCCTTTCTTTTCTTGTTGGTAACTCTTTTTATAGTATTCTGCTTGCCTTACCTGATTACTGCTACCATTATTATTCTAAGCCCGCATTCCGCGGTACAGTAGACTATGGCAGTTGACGTTTTCCTATGTTATTTTACCTGCTGAACAAGAATTTAAAGTAATATTTATTCGGTCGACTGTAATTAAACCGTAATTTACCGGGTAGATTACAGTTTAGTTGACCGGACCGTGTAACAACACCATTTTGCCCGGTCCATAATCCCTCCGCCAAGGGTAAGTAGTTCTCGCAGATGACCCGCAGCCTACCAAACCCGACCCCAGCCGACCAACCCGAACCCAACCCACAGGACCGAACCCGAACATGCATCAACATGAAAGCCGATTCTCTTCGATATTTTTAGTCTTGCCCAACTAATCTTTAGGACCTCCAATTTAATTTTACAGTATTTCTTTATTTTCACACCCATGCCCAACTGAAATGTAAGAGCTCCATTTTTTTCCCTTCGTTATTCTAGTTTTTTTCCCATGCTTGCCCAACTAATTTGCAGGAGTTCCATTTTTTTTTCCATTATTCGATATTTTGACTCTTGCCCACATAGGATACATTTTTTTTCATTATTCGATATTTCTTTCCTTGCCCAACTCATCTGTATGACCTACATTTTTTTACATTCTTCGATACATATTTTCCAGGTACTAGTTATCCGCTAGGATAACTAGTACCTGGAACGTACCTTTCTCGACCTTCCTCGACCCTTCAGTCTGTTCCTGCTTCTCAGCCAGTTCAGTGTTTCATCATGTCTTCTGCCGACAATTTGTCTTGTTCCGCACACGTGGCGTTCGCTGCCGCCGTTCCAGTCACGCTGGAAGACATTACATTTTTGTGTCCAAGACGAACGATCCCTAGTCACTTATTTAATGAAAACAATTTCCCTTGTTCGTCATCTCGGAAAACAACCGTCCCGCCAAGAAGAAAAAAAAAAATCCTCTACCCAGAAGATTTGAACGACTCGGATTTCTCTTATTAAGTTCTATATTTCTGGACGACTAGCAACATCTCCAAGGTAAGGTTATCAATGTAAATGCACGTTATTTTAATTATTTTGCCAAAATTAAGCACGCCATTGTTATTTCCGCTTTGCTGAAGTCAGGCACGCTCAACACATCTGAACATTCACGTTCGCTAGAAGTCCACGTGTTCGAACGCAGTCCATTGTGTTCGAGCAAACAACGTGGCCTTGACTTTTAACCAATGTATTCTCGGAATATTAATTTTGTTTAGTTATCAGATAAGGATATACGGGTGCCAGCCATATTTATGGACAAGTTTTATTGGTTAGATATTTATAATTGTTAACTTACTACACAGGTGGGGGTCAGGGGGGCGAAGCCCCCCGGCCGTAAGGATGCAAGACTTAGTTTGGTTGGTCGGTTCCTTTGGTTTGTTGCATCAGTTAATACTATACTGGGTTTCCAGGGGGCGACGGCCAGGTAAGGAGTGGAGACTAACTATGGGTTAGTTTGGTTCCTTTGGTTAGGTAGCAATCACTTGTTAATATACTATATGGGGGGTCCAGGGGGGGCGAAGCCCCCCGCCAGGTAAAGGAGTGGGAGACTAACTATGGTTAGGTGGTTCCTTGGTTAGTAGCAACTTAAGATCTATACTGGGGGGTCCAGGGGGGCGAAGCCCCCCGGCCAGGTAAGGGCACGCGGCCTAAGTTGGTTAGGTTGGTTCGTTTGGTTTACGATCACCAGAGTCCTACAGTTTAGTTGGAACCAGGAGCTCCTACAGTTTAGTTGGAACAGGAGCTCCTACAGTTAGTTGGAACGGGAGCTCCATACAGTTTAGTTGGGGCCACTGGTTGCTTTTTTTTTGCTTTAGGGTTGCGTGGTTTTTAGTGTTCATTGCCGTCGTTTGGTTAGCCTAACACAACGGGGGACGGGACCTCCTACATTTTTGTTGTTACGTGAGCTCCTACAGTTTACTTGGCAACGGGTTTCGTCTGCTAGTGTTTTGTTGTTTTTAGTGTTCATTGTCGTCATCTGGGTTTCCCCCCACCCAAAAACCCCGGTTTCCCAATGGCTCCCCCCTTACCGTTTTCATTTACTCGCATGTATCTCCCCCACCCAAAAACCCCGGTTCCAAAGGGTCCCCCATTATCGTATAGGTTTCGGGGTTTTTAAACCGGGGCGCCAAAACAAAGCGTCCGCCATCTTGTTTGTATTGCTCCGCCGATTCCATAGCAGACGAAACCCGTGGTCAACTGAACTGTAAGCGCTCCATCTTACCTGATTACTGCTACCATTATTATTCTAAGCCCGCATTCCGCGGTACAGTAGACTATGGCAGTTGACGTTTTCCTATGTTATTTTACCTTTTACCTGCTGAACAAAATTTAAGAATTTAAAGTAATATTATTCGGTCGACTGTAATTAAACCGTAATTTACCTCTGAAGACTACATGACAGTAAAAGGGTCCGATGTACCAACTACAGAGTTCAAAGATAAATAACAGATTAGTTACAGTCGACCGGAAAAATATTACCTTAAACTCTTGTAAAGTAAGCAAAATAACATAGGAAAACGTCAATTGCCATAGTCTACTTCAACTGAACAATCTTCGAAGTGTTGGTTTGGGGCCATGAAACGTAAACAATCCGCCATATTTGAATGCTGGTAGGGGGTGTCATAGATATAAAAGCCTAGATGCCGCATCGGCCGGCCGGACATACGTCAACAAGTCCGCCATCTTGGCGCGGTAATTCAAACAATGCAGCAGGCTGCAGTATATGACGTTTTCCGCCACTATTCGCTTAATATTGCACGGATTTTCTTGTCTGATGGCTCGTTACAAAGCTTACATAATTCCCTACAAGGATCTAATAAAATAAAGTTGTTCCTTATTGTTTGAAAGTTAACTTGCAATGACTTTGTTTTAGCAGGTAGGGGGAAGGAGGGGGCTAGTTGTACACAAATGTTAATATTTACCCATAACTATTGCTGTAAACAATAATTTGAAATGCTGTGATAAGACAGATGACTAAAGTAGGCCTACAGCTATGGATCTGTGCAACTTAAGTAAAATCTTTGTCTCTCGAAGAGTGCTCTTGTTAAAAAATCCCAATATATTTTGGCACAGGCCTACAAGTTTAAGTCATAAACTGTAGGGTTGAGCCTCCAAATAAACTACAGTAGGCCCTAAAATAAAACTAGGATTTCTGTGTTATCTAGCCTTTGCATCTCTTGCCTGCTCCTTTGAGCCGGGTGGGTGGGGGTGGGGGGTTCTTCCAGTGTTTTTGGAACGGGATGCTCCTCAGTGAATTCTGACCTCTAGACCTGGCTTTGGAAAATTTAGCGGGTATCAAGAGACCTCATCTAGTGGCAAAAGTGACCTATCTCTAGACCTAATTTTATATGGTGAAATAAATATATAGAACTTAAATTTTTCACAAAACTACCTTTAATTTGCTCAGACTAAGATATAATCATTATGGGCAAGCATTAACAGTTCAACATAGCTCACTCTAGACCTGTGTTGTCAAGGACCCAAATTATTATACCTTATTTGGGATAAGGGCCTGGGCCATCTCTATACTTCTATAGACCAAAATTGCCAAATGAGCCAATCCTGACGAGCAACCCTGTATACCCGGTCATAGTAACCGTCCCCCCCCCCCACCCCCCCCACCGAGCCTTTCAGCCTAGACCACAATCATAAGGCCAGTCTAATTTTTTTTTCAGCTAACTGTTCATTGGTTTGGTCACACTGTATAAATTTAAAGCTGTGGGTGGCCTTATGGGTCACTAAGCCTATACTTTGAAGTAACAACTCTCAAAATGTATTGCACAATGATTTATTTTCATGATATTTGTTCTTACATTGAATGTATATATAACATTTATTGTACATCTGTGCATTTATTTATAAAATATTCCCAGCAATTTAAACAAGTTTTTTTTTCATTGCTGTTTCCAACAGTTTAATGATACTACATTGTAATGATAATCTATATGCATTGATATGAAATCAGCAGGCTATATCAAAACATCAACAAAAACAAAAAATCATTATGTGCCTTGCTTGGCCATTTAGTTCTTATTACAAGGACCATATTAACACTAATATTACATAGCTATAATGCAGTGAAAGAAATCTAGAAACATCAAAATTAGTGTCCAACATTTTACCCTATTGACCTAATGGCCCTTAAACAATATTGTTTTTACCATTTTTTTCGTAGGCTGTCTTATCACAGCATTATTTCAAATTATTGTTTACAGCAATAGTTATGGGTAAATATTAACATTTGTGTACAACTAGCCCCCTTCCCCCTACCTGCTAAAACAAAGTCATTGTAAGTTAACTTTCAAACAATAAGGAACAACTTTATTTTATTAGATCCTTGTAGGGAATTATGTAAGCTTTGTAACGAGCCATCAGACAAGAAAATCCGTGCAATATTAAGCGAATAGTGGCGAAAAAACGTCATATACTGCAGCCTGCTGCAGTGTTTGAATTACCGCCCCAAGATGGCGGGCCTGATGACGTGCGCCAGCCTATTCAGCTAGCGCCCGATGCGGCATCTAGGCTTTTATATCTATGGGGGGTGTGGAATACGTGACTAACAGGGAGCCTTATGTCCGGTAAAGGGGTGGGGGGGTTACCGGAAGAGGAAGGCAGAGGTACAAGTTGGTAAAGCCACGCTGGGATATGGTGGTAAATAATTCCCACTAAATATCACCGACATCAAAAGCACTAAACCTTTGGAACACTAAAACACAATATAACAAAGTACATAAAGATTTAAAGATTAGGAACCTTACCTTGAAGGGGTGGAGGATAGAGTTCAGCAGCCGCTTGCACGAAGGCATGGAGCCTCGTCTTGGGGTCGTGGATGTGGATTTTAAAGTACGCCACTGCCGTGATCTTGACAGTATATTACCAACCTTTCATACTGCCCCGAGTAATGGGCTGAAATGTCCTTATAACTAATGAAACAGTTAACACATGTAGAGGGCAGAGTCGAGTTAGTAATGAGGCCTGGAGGAGGTGGAGGTGCCTGGGAGTGCTTCCGCCATCTGGCTGGTTGACACTGGCAACTGGCAAGTTTGTCACTGTCAGGAGGAAGGAAGGGGGGGGGGGGGGGGCTGGAGACCACGAAACAGAGTAGGGAGGATGGGGTGGGGGGTAAATATGCACGTTTGTGAAAAAAAAAAAAAAAAACACGAACACTGTATTGTAATGAGTGGACAATATAGGAAATGAGGGAGGCCTGTTTGGGGGTAATTGAACTTAACAAATGTTGAGTGAAATTGTACAAACATAGGTTCTTTTATGTTTATGAAACCAAAGTTATCTTGTATTATTATTAAAGTAAAAAATATTACAATTAAACCTTACGGCAGGGACACATATTTTACATAAGAGCTAATAATCCATACATACATGAAAATATATATTATATATCTATACACAGTTTTTTACATCTGGTATTTACACATCTGGTACTTAAGTATAAATTATCAAGTACAAGTCTAAGACCATTGTAGTGAATAATGAATAGAATATTATCAAATTTCAAGGATCAGAGTAGCCAGTTCAGGGGGTGATTGAACATAACAAGAAATGTTGAGGACAATTGTAAAAATTGTGTAACCTAACCAGTGGGCTCCCCCCATCCCCATAGTCCCCCTTAAAGGAAGGCAATCTTAGAAGTGTAACATATAGGTTAGGATAGTAACCAAACCATCCTAACCTACCCTAACCTAGTAGAATGTGTTACCTGACTGGGGGGGCTCGGCCCCCCGTAACCCCCCTTGAAGGAAGGCAATCTTAGAAGTGTAACATACAGGTTAGGATTGTAACCTAACCAACCTAAATTAACCTAACCTAGTAGAATGTGGTACCTGACTGGGGGGCTCCGACCCCCCCTTAAAGGAGGGCAATCTTAGAAGTGTAACATATAGGTTAGGATCGTAACCTAACCAACCTAACCTAACCTAACCTAGTAGAACATGTTGTCTGACAGGGGGCTCTGCCCCCCATACCCCCCCTTAAAGGGAGGTAATCTTAGAAGTGTAACATATAGGTTAGGATCGTAACCTAACCAACCTAACCTAACCTAACCTAGTAGAACATGTTGCCTGACCGGGAGGGCTCCGCCCTCCCCCCCATACCCCCTTAAAGGAAAGTAATCTTAGAAGTGTAACATAGAGGTTAGGATCGTAACCTAACCAACCTAACCTAATAGAACACGGAATTGTTATGGGTCAGACAGGCATGTAAAGGGGAATGTAGAAAAAAGAAGGGAGAAAAAATGCATGTGTAAATTGGAATGTCTGTAAAATGAAAAGATGTAATACAGTAAGTCCTCGGGTTATGCCGGTCTCGACTTACGATGTTTCGTGGTTACGAACGCGCCCCCATAAAAATATAAAAAATAATATTTTGCGTCGTTCCGTCTTACGCGGTTTAGCATCGTAAGCGACATAAACAAACGCGAACTAGTTCCGGGCGCACGGCGGAAGAATACGCTTTGTGGGGGAGAGGACGGCGTCGCTTCGCTACGCTCATTCCTCGCCCATACGCCATTTTGGTTGTTTACACTGCCTCTCTCTCCCTCGTGTTGTATCGTTTTTGTAACTTTTTGCTCTTTGTTATGGCTCCCAAGCGCAAGGCGGACTCTTCTGATGGTAGTGCATCAAAGAAAAGAAAGGCCATCACCATGGAAATTAAAGTGGACATTATAAAGCGATCTGAGAAGGGAGAAACGCCAACAAACATTGGCCGCTCGCTTGGCCTTAGCCGTTCGACCGTTGCTACCATTATCAAAGATAAAGAGCGCATCGTTGAACATGTGAAAGGATCTGCTCCTATGAAAGCGACAGTGATAACTAAGCAGCGTAGTGGTCTAATCATTGAAATGGAAAGGTTATTGGTGCTTTGGTTGGAAGACCAAAATCAACGGCGTATCCCAGTCAGCCTTATGGTGATTCAGGAGAAGGCGAAAAGATTGTTTGAAGCGTTGAAAAAAGAAAAGGGGGAGGGAAGTGAAAGTGAAGAGTTTGTGGCTAGTAGGGGTTGGTTTATGCGATTTAATGCTCGGGCCAATTACCATAACCTTAAAGTGCAAGGTGAAGCTGCTAGTGGGGATGAGAAAGCAGCGAGTGATTTCCTAAAGCGTTGTCTGAGATAATTAAGGAGGGGGGTTATTCTGCTCAGCAAGTGTTTAACGTAGACGAGACAGGTTTGTTTTGGAAGGGTATGCCTAACCGCACTTACATCGCCAAGGAGGAGAAGTCAGCACCCGGTCATAAAGCCAGCAAGGAGAGGCTAACTTTACTTCTTGGGGGTAATGCTGCTGGCGACTTCAAACTGAAGCCCTTGTTGGTGTATCAGGCTGAAAATCCAAGGGCACTCAAGGGCATTTGGAAGGGTCAACTACTGTCCAGAAAATTACGAATATAATTCGTAACTTTCCATTTTTTGTTTGTATTAACCGCATATTTTGACTCAAAGGGAGTAAGTGGTTGTTTGATAGTTTTAAGTTGGTATTCAATTAGATTGTTTTCATTTTTAACCCTCTTCCATTGGTTCCCTTATTACCTTGTTATACTATACAAGCCGACATGGTTATGTACTGAAAGACAGAAGGAGTCATCACTCAGTCCGCAGTATGGCAGCAACTCCTCCTCCTATTCCTCTAAGCCTTCTGTGAAATTACTAATCTTCGTGTTCAAGTGTTTTTCGCAGATGTGTTTCTTCGTCGATAATTATACAGTGAGGAATATAAACAATATGTGGATGTTGTAAAACCCTCACTGGACCACTGGATAGCTTCTTCGATTGGTTTGCCACGACCATGTGCCACGTCGAGACGTATGCAGTTCTGAAGACCTCGTCCTCGAGTTATGACCAAGGGCTTACTTTGATGTATTCAGCATCGTTGTGTGTGATTGAGCCCAAGTGGAGTCCTAGCTTGATGTGTCGTATAATTGGCTCCTTTATCTGCAACTTGCTCTTGTGGTGAACGTCGTCGTCACTTCCACTTATATGCCTCTCTGGACAATAACAGGTATGGGGTTCAACTGAGGGAAGCGGGTTTTAGTTCGATTCCTTGTTATTGCCAGTACTTTCATTTATATTTAAGTAAAGGTCTTGCTAAACCCTTAATTATTAAATAACTATTCTTGGTCCTTTTGAGTCAATTTATTCATATAAAATTCCCAGGTTATTTGCGTTAAAGGTTGCATTGTTATGAAGTTTAGGGCTTTGGTTAATTTTATTTTGTGCGAAGCCCTGTAAAAATTTATGCAGCTTAATTTTGAGTAATTCTGGGTTAGTTTAATTTGACTTACTGTTTCCATGTCACTAATAGTGATATTGTTCATATTTTTAGGACAGAGTGGTTACGAACTAAACATATTCACTGAAAAGGACTTTCTCGCTTCGTCTACGTTTTGGATGAGGTCCTTTCGTCGACAGGAATTCCATTTAACTATAAAGCGGTCTAACATACGAATGTACTATTTGGCTTGCCACCTTCAGCGTGTTTGTTGTTAATTGTAAGGTGTTAATAATTATATTAATCTGTATGTTAAGGCTGTTTAAATTACTTTCCTAAGTTTTGTTTAATTGAATATGTATAAAAAAAAAAGTTTAGTAATTTGGAAGTCCAACAAGAAGGCATGGGTGACACTTGCAGTGTTTGAGGACTGGTTCGTAAACCATTTTGTTCCAAGTGTGGAGCGGTATTGCACCTCCTATCCCCTTTAAGGTGTTGCTAGTGCTGGACAATGCCCCTGGACACCCTGCCCAGCTGGGAGACTTCAACCCTAATGTCAAGGTGGTTTACCTTCCACCTAATACCACGGCCCTTTTACAGCCTATGGACCAAGGAGTGATTGCTTCGTTCAAGGCCTACTACCTATGAAGGACAATTGCTATGGCTTTACAGGCAACTGAAACCAAGAAGGACTTGACTCTGAAGGACTTTTGGAAATCCTACAACATCCTTGATGCTGTAAAGAACATTGCTGATTCCTGGGAGGAGGTTGAGCAAACAAACATGAATGGTGTCTGGAAGAAAATTTGTCCTCAATTTGTGAATGATTTCCATGGGTTTGAGGACACAGTTCAGCAAGTTGTCAAGATCGTTGTTGCCCTGAGTAAGGAAATCAATTTGGAGATGGAGGTTGATGATGTTACAGAGCTGCTGGAGTCTCATGGCGAGGAGTTATCTGCTGAGGACCTGATACAACTGGAGAAGCAGATATTAGAGGAAGAAGAAGAAGCACCCACCCCCGAGCCTAAGGCTTTCACAAGGCAGGACTTGACAAGAGGTTTTGCAGAGTTGCAGCAAGCGTTGTCAACTTTTGAGGCTCAGGATCCCAACATGGACAGGTTCACTAGGGTTTCCAGAGGCGTCATGGATTTGATGCAGTGTTACAAGGAGATCTTGGATGAAAAGAGGTTGCTCTCTGTTCAGACTAACCTGGAGCAGAATTTTAAGAAGGTAGAGAGGTCTGCAAGAGATCCTGTACCCTCTACCTCAGCTGCCTCTGCTAATCCAGACTCGCCTGCCCCACAATCTCCAGCACCTTCTGAATGTTCTGCTAACCCAGACTCACCTGCCATAGCATCTCCAGCACCTTCTGCAGGTTCTGCCTCACCTAAAGACTCACCTGCCCCAGCATCTCCAGTAGTATGTTCTGCCTCACCTCAAGAATCACCTGCCTCAGCATCTCCAGTAGTATGTTCTGCTTACCTCAAGAATCACCTGCCTCAGCATCTCCAGCATCTTCTGGAGGTTCTTTTTCTCTTCACTAACCTCCCCCAGTCTCTCCAGCACCGCAGCTTCCTCTCCAGTGTGTAAGCCAATCAAATAATTAAAGGTAAGGAATTGTTCTCTCGTTGTTATTGATAGGTATTTACATTAAATCATGTGGTATTTTTTAATGTTCCGACTTACGCTGAAAATCGTGTTACGACGCATCTTAAGAACGGATCAACGTCGTAACCCGAGGACCCCCTGTACCAATTTCACGAAAAATGTAATACCATCAATTTCAAAAAATGTAATACCATCAATTTCACGTCATTGACAGAAAGGTCTCGAAACGTCCTAAAACCGCCTTCTAGTCCCACCCCTCAGGAGACTTTCAGTGGCCTGCCCTCAATTGTAACGTAATATTGTAAGATATATGAGGCAACATTATGAAGTGAGATCAAGTCAGTGCACATATTAAACAATACTATGATAAACGGAACAGAAATAAAAGCTTGAAATAATATTACACAATTACAAATCAAATGAGGAAAAGGAATATATGTAACAATGCATGAATTCTCCCCAAAAACCTCCTATCGCAATGTAGGGTTAATAATGCAACATGATTGGTTAAATACATGTAACCCCCTACAATACCCCCATCATTTATCTCCTTAGGAAGTTTGTGTCTGAACTAAAAGCTCCCTTATATCTCGGCGCATGCGCAGTAGGATTGGCGCATGCGTAGTAGGATTCGGCGTCGTAATAGCAGTAGCAATAAGTGATTTTGGCTATGTAACGGCTCCATTATTGGTTTATTTATCGCTTTATTTAAGCTTATATTTCGTGTTTCAAATGTCATAAATAAGAGGAAATGACACAATAACACTACAAAACCTTCCCCCAAGTGTTTTACCCCACCCAAAACCCTGCATTCCCATCAGTCCCCCTTACCGTAGGATACAGTTGAACGGCATAATTCGCCCAAGTGTTTTACCCCACCCAGAACCCCGCATTCCCATCGGTCCCCCTTACCGTAGGATAGAGTTCAAAGGTAAATTACACGTTAATTACAGCCGGCCGAAAAAATATTATCTTAAATTCTTGTTCAGGAAGTAAAACTGTATAGAAAAAAAGTCAACTGGCATAGTCTAGTTCGCTGCGGAATAAGGGCTTAGATCTACCCCATTATTAGTCTTGCCTATCATGACATTTAAATTGATTTTTCCAAAGCTTTATAAGTCTAGAACTGGGAGGTGTTTGACATAGGGAGTTGTTGGACACAGGCTACACTTGGTGTTGTTGGACACAAGCTACACTGGGTGTTGTTTGGCATAGACTACACTACTATGAGATTCAGGGCCTCTGTAACACGGTTTTTTTGCAATAACTTTTTATCTATGCATTTCATAAATATAACGCTTATTCAGAATACATATTATATCTACACATAAATTTTGACTCTATTCTGCATTACGTAGGTTGAATAAATTTGGTACTTATAATGGAAAAGTGACCTTTTTTGAAGACGGGCCAACTTACTCAGAGAAAAGGTTTCGAACGCACTCGTTACGTAACTTATGACAGCATTTCTTCCCTCTTTCTCGATGGATGATTGGCTATACATAACGAAGGCTAAACCTCTGGCAACAATGACATACAAATTTAAATACAAGCAAAGCAGTACACCTTTATGAACTCTGGAACCTGTCTACTGATAATTGTCATAATGAACAAACCAACAAAATATGTTAATGAATACAAAAACACTTCGATTATTAGTCTAACTCCCAAAATAAGTTTCCTAAGAAATTACAGTCTACTTTATAAGTCACAATCAGATTGACAAGATGTAGGGAATAGTTGGTAGTTTTCAAAAACATAGTAGACAAGCTTGATTTGATAACTGCTATATCCAATGTCAAGCAATTTTTATTTATTGGCTATCTACCTATTTACTGTAAAAAAAAAAAATAGCCGGTACCGTATATTGGCTTTAAACCTTCACCAATAATTATCGTCAAAATGATGACTTCATGAGGCTCCACCCACTTTCGCCTCGTTATAATTCAGGATAACACTGAAGGCTACCATGGGCATTGTTGGATTAGAAAATTTAACTTCTGTCTATAAGAAGTGCTAAATGATCCTCAAGGATCCCAGCAGTTGGCCTAAACGTTTAATTCATGTATATTAATGCTATACTGTTGCGGCACTACTGCTACAGTAGTATTACTATGCTAGCACTGATACCCCACCCACATCTATGTATCGTTCCGCCATTCATAAAGTCTTTGGGTTTCAGAGCCAATGGAGTTTCTGTCTGGTGGATGGGCGGGGCAACATTTCGTCAAAAGGTGTGTTTACCTTGCTTACGTAATGAATGTTTTCGACTCTTGGCTCGTAATCATTGGCCATGACGTTGGCTAGAGCATTTTTACTCTATAAAAATTAAAACTATCGGGTTTATTTTATTGATAATGCTGACAAAATTTGTGTGTGGTTGTAAAATATACATATGTCAACTTTCAGCTACATCCGATGCTTTGACAAGGAGCAAAGTCCAAAAAACCGTATTACAGAGACCCTGAATCTCATAGTAGGTGTTGTTTGGTATAGGCTACACTGGGAGTTCTTTGACTTTGCCTAGCCTATATACTCGACTCTATTAAGCATTGGTTGACATGAATTCCAACAAAAATTCAAGGTATGCTAAACCAGTCTTTCTTTATATTGCACTCCTACCCAAAATGCAGACTGTATTTAGTAAATTGCAGAATTTGCAGTCGAAAGTCATCCAGAGACAACAGTCAAATAGGCAGTACCTGTTGCCGTGAACTTATTGCTGAGTTTATCTGCTTACCACAGTAAGTTCGTCCAATAAAGGACACAAAATGTATCCATGGCTCGCTACCTCATTAGGCCATATAAATTTTATGTTCTAGTTCATAAATAAAATAATGGAACCACGAAAAAAACTCGTGTCCAATTGATGTAAGGGAAGGAAGATCGAAAGTCGAGGAATCGCCAATCACTCGCCAGACTTGGAGAGTCGAACTAGCACAGTCGACGTGGCTTAGCCTATTTTGGAATTGAAATTATGTCAGACAGACAGACAGACAGACAGACAGACAGACAGACAGACAGACAGACAGACAGCAGCGAGACAGACACACGACAGACAGCAGACACACGACACAGACAGGACAGGACAGACCTAATTCAATATTTCTCAAATGAAAATGGTTTTGTTTATTATCAGCTGACTTTTAATACAAAAATTTTGATTAATCAATTTATAAGGCATGTTTATAAAGCTTACAATTCAGATCTTTGTATGCTTTTTTTTATATAACTATTTTGTTTTATAAGCCTTATATCTGTGCAACACTTTTGCTTGATGATTGATGTAATTTTCTTTATTGTGATTTTGCTTAAGCCCATTATCAACTCTCTCATATTGTTTGTTAACTCTTGTTGCTATTAGGCTAATTGCTATAAACTAAAATACCTAGATTTTTTTATGGGACAAGGAAAATTAATGACATGATATCTCTCTCTCTCTCTCTCTCTCTCTCTCTCTCTCTCTCTCTCTCTCTCTCTCTCTCTCTCTCTCTCTCTGTATTTTTGTTAATTCGTGGGTTAATAGTGCATTCACTTAAGCTAGATTCCTCCTCCTGAAGAGCTCGCTTAAAAGGCCTCCCTGAACTTGACTGCTAAATAGTTTTAAGGGAGCCCTTCACGTTATCAATTGTGTCTGCAACATGTAGGACCTATCTGAATACGATGATTACTTTTATGGTAATATAGCTCTAATTGATAAAGTGAAACTAAAAATACTTATACAAAAAATCATTTTTGCAATTCGCAATTTAGCTGTTGTTCAAAAAGCTAAAAATGTGAGAAAAAAGCCCTTTTTAACTTCCAGCTTCATGAAATGAGACCAAACAATTTGTGCAAAATGCTAACTAATAATCTAATGCATATGGGACCTTGGTAGCCTTAAGATTTTGAAATTTAAATTTCTTGACCCCAAGATTACTTACACGCATTAAATCATGATCATGGATATTATTTTGCACTAATTATTTTGCTTCACTTTGAAAAAATGAATTATATTTTATAAATATTTTTACTCAAACATAAAGAATGTTGGAAAAAACAAAATGTTAACATAAAATTTGGGATCCTTGATCTCAAAAAACTATAATTAGATACCAGAAATGCATATGTAACAGAAAAATTCCCTAAGATAGGAGGGTTTATAGGTTTGACATAATCTGGAGGCGGCCATCTTGGTTTTATACCTCTCAGAAAGTTAGCCCACATTTTTGCGAGGTATACCCCGGCTTAATTTGAGCAAAACCTTCCTCCAAACTAAAAATTTACTTCAAACATTGATTCCGGAAGATTGGTCACGGTTCCTCAAGTGAAGTTAGGGAAGGTATTACAAATCATCTTTTTTTTTTTATATTATCTGGTGTAAATTATGTTTCAAGTTTGCTGTTATAAGAAGCAAAAAAAAAAAAAAAAAAAAAAAATTTATATATAAAAGTAGGCCCATAAAATAATAATTTCCTTTCAAACCTATTAACAAGGTCCTCTATAACTGGAATCTCTTTTCTCCTGAAAAGGGAAATGAAATTCATTAAATGATTACGACTAGTAAAATGTGGTCGTCGCCTCATTTTGGATAGGCGCCACTAATCTATGAAACACTTCTTACTGATTAATCAAGGAAATATTCTCCAAAATGACTACATCTTTCTCAAGAATTGTGGAAATATTGACTGACTAAATACAATGAGTTGATAAAAGTCAAAACAACATAGGAAGAGAAAAAGAAAGAAGCAAAAAAGCTGTAACCTTTATGCCTGCCTCAGAATGCGTTCACAAACCTGGCTCAATGAGAATGAAATTAAACGAGAGATGTGATTCCTGGAACTGCTACGTCAAGTGATTGACACTAAGAGTGACACTAATGGGCTGATTGATGAGATCCATCACGTTATCAATAATCACTTATATGAAGCCCAAAGGGTTGAACGAGTTATTTCCGTTTCGGATTTTTGCTGCGTTTCGTTTCTGTTTTTCAATATGTATATGTACACACACACACACACACACACACACACACACACACACACACACACACACACATATATATAGTATATATATATAATATATATATATATATAGATATATATTATATGTAAATATATTATATATTATATGTATATATACATATATATATACACCCACACACATGTATATATATGCGGGTGTGTGTGTATTTATGTATGTATCCATGCATGTATATATGCATATAAAAATATTGAAAAACAGAAACGAAACGCGACAAAAATCCAAAACGGAAAGAACTCGTTCAACCCTTTAGGCTTCATATAAGTGATCATTGATAACGTGTAATTTATAGTTAGTGTTCCAAATACCTGGTTATACACTTATCAATCATAGCATTCAAAGTTATGTTACAACAACCAGATACTTGAACTTTTATAACAGATAAAACACGACTGAGTACTCTAAAGGTAACAGTGATTCTTTCTGAAGCGTTATCAAATATTTGAGAAATTATACTAAATTTATCAAAACAAGTGTGATGTATTCATATAGACTTCAGTTAAATAAAGGCCATCACTCCATCAAACAACTTTAACTGTCTCTGATGTCTTAATTCACTTCAAGAAAATTGAAGGAACAGCGCAATCTGTCGCTTTGGCATACACTGGTGGTCAATAAATGAAACACTGTTGTAAACATTTTAAATACAAAAATTTATTTTCAATACAAAATTATTCATTTTGTATTGAAAATAAATTCACAATTTAAGGAAAATTTACTATTACTTGAAAACAACACAAAATTTGATTAATTCTTGAATTAAATTACTAAACAAATTAGATAGGGATTTATTTATAATAAAATTTAATTAATCATGAAAAAATTAAACTATTAAGAAATACTTAATATTTGAAAAGAAAATCTAAATAATGAAAATTATCACAATTGTTAAAATGTGAAATTAAATCAAGTATACAATACTAATTCATTAAGAAAATATGAAAACACAAAATGTGTAATTGTATCAAATTTACCAAAATCAAGACCTCAAAAGAATTAAATAGTTCAAATAAAAATAAAAATAGACATGAAAAACAACATGATGCAAAACCATTAAAACAGAAAATAGCTAAAAAAAATTAAATTCGCTCAGTATTCCTAACTCATGACTTAAACTTGTAAAAATATAACAATACCTTTACATAAATTGCAGCACGAAAAAAAAAATAAATTACACTTTCACTGGTCCTACCGAGGCACTGTTACCACCCTTTCACACGCTGCTTCAAAACTAAATGCTAGATTTCACAGAATCAAAATGGAGTGGTCGACAATTAATTACTTTATGCTAACTGAGAGAGAGAGAGAGAGAGAGAGAGAGAGAGAGAGAGAAAGCCAGCAGAAATGGACTCTAGAATAAGATTGAGCATGAATTCTATCTTCGTATTGGAACTTCTGGTTCTATGTAACTCAACCCAAAAAATCATGATGTCATTACAAGGCAAAATATTTTAAGGCCAAGACCCTCTGCAATTTTACAATACATGACGCAGTCGATCGAGGCAAGGTACGTTATAGAAAAAATTGCCTTAACGCATTCTATACAACTCCTATAGTTTGCTGATCATACGATTGGCATATATATAAAACAGACAAAAAGCTTGAGTCTTCCTTATCTCGTGGCTGAGGCAAAATCTAGGTGACTGGGTGAATATCTGTCAACATATTATCTTGCGCGATGACACTCAAAACAAAACAAAGCATTCGCTATCGCAAGTAGAGCACATGTTACTGGGATAAAATCTTTTCTCTCTACACGGTATAACATATTACATATGCATATTATTATTTCTTGTTAAATCTTGCATATATTACATATGATACTACAATAATTATCACTATTACTCAGAACATAAGATAACTAGAATGCAAAACATAACAAAACCTAGTAAGATGTACATTTTACAAGATTATATTATGATATTCCTCCCCCAAGAAGATTAGTTATCCATGGTTTCAGTCCAACATTTCACAACAGGATAAATAATCTGCAATTACATTGGTTTTCCAGAAATGGGTTCTAATTTTACACAGTAGGTTACAAACTTTGAGAACTCCGTAGAGAGCTGCATCTCATCTCTTAAGTACAAAGATTGCCCATAGTTTAGCTATTTCCTGGAAGTAAGTGGGTTAGTTTTACGGATACCATCTATATATTAACAGTTACAGGAGCAAGAAAGCGTTTTCCAACTTCAAATCCAGATACTGAGCAGTTGCCTTTCCAACCTCACTTTATTCTAGGTTGACTGTTAGTCCTGCTTCCGATAGTCTCTTGGACACTTTTCTTAGCATCTTCAGGTGTTCTTCCCATGTTGTAGAGTAAATCTTTGTGCCATCCAGATATACACTTACTCCTATAGATCCTAGCAGTTGACCCACCTCTCATGGGAAGTTTACAAGTGGATTCATCAGACCAAATGGCAAAACAGTATATTGATACAGTCCAAAAGGAGTAATAAAAGCTGACAGCAATTTAGCATTCTCATCTAAGGGAATTTGATAATATCCTTTCAATAAGTCTATTTCGGAAACAAACTTGGTTTGCTCAATATTATCAAATAACTGATCTCTGAGAGGCAAGGGATAATTGTCAGTCACACTGATAGAATTCAGTTTCCCATAATCAGTACACATCCTAAATGGTTTCTTCACCAAAACACATAGAGAACTGTGATGACGTGACCTTGGTTCAGCTAATCCATGCTGCAACACATATTCTACTTCTTTCTTCAAAACATCTCGATGATAAGGCAACAAGCAATGAGCTCTCTGTTTAAGTGGTTTTCCATTTTCTCTAATCTTCAGATCAGTACGTCTAGGTTCATGTGCAAAAATTTCTGTAAAACCTTTAATCACTTCACTCAATTCACCACTTTGCTCGACAGTCAGATGTCTAAGTTTGTCCTCCAAATTTTCCAAAATTGAAGAATTATTCATCTTCCTTTCAGCTCTCAATTCATAGCTATTGTCATCATCTGTGGATGAAGTTGACTATGTTACTGAAACTGTTGAAACTGTTTCAGTTCTAGTTTCCGAGAAGTAAGGTTTCATGCATCTTCCTCTTTCGTTTTCTTCTTTCTGATGTTTCAATCACATAAGTTCTATCACTTAACTTCTCTATTATCTCGTATGGACCTTGAAATTTGTTGGTAACGGGAAATCTTTTCACTAGAACTTACTGACCTATGCTAAAACTTCTTAGCTTTGTCTTAGCATCATACCTCTTTTTAATTTAATCTTGACTTACTTTCAGATTTTCTAATCTCTCTTAACCTTTTCCTTAAGTTTTTCACATATTCTCATTAGATTTCATCTTGAATTTCTTCCCAGTTTTCTGCAAGAATCTTCAGTGGTCTCTTACTTCTCGAAAAAAATATCATCTTATTAGGGGAACATCTCATGCATTCTTGATAATCATTCCTAACTTCAAACTACATTAAGAGTAAACCAACATCCCATTCTTTTCCTGTTTCACAACAGTATTTTGTTAGCAAACTTTTCAATGTCTGGTGGGATCTTTCCAAGGCTCCTTTTCTCTCTGGATGATAAGCTGTTGATAACTGTTATTTCACTCCTAACAAGTTTATTACACCCTGGAACAATTTAGAAGTAAAGTTCATTCTTCTATCACTTTGTACAATTTATGGTATTCAAAACTTTGAAAAAAAACTCCAATAACTACTCAGCAATTACCTAGGCAGATATGCTCCTAACTGGGATCGCCTCAGGATCAGGAAGCCTTGTCAAAAGACACAACAAGGTTAACAGATATCAGAAGCAGCCCAACTACATCTATAATCACCTTGCTGAAGGGGTCTCCTCTAACTTCTATAGGTTGTGGGGGAGCTTTGTGAATGGTTTCATTCGGTTTTCCAGGTATCTGGCAGGTGTGAAATTCTTGACAAAACCTGCTAACATGTTTGTGAAGCAAAGGTCAGATATATAGTTTATAACCTCAACAGCTTTCCTGATTCCCGTATGTCCAGATTCGTGTGCTACTACCACCACTTTCTTCCTTAATGGATATGGAATCAAAATTTGACAATATTCACCCCATTCAGCATCTCCTGGTATATCTGCAGGTCTGTGCTTCCTCATCAGCAAACCTTCCTTTAGATAATAACAGGTACGAGTTTGTTGTGTCTCTTCTTGATCAACAAATCAATTAACGATGTATCCTTCTTCTGCAATTCCATTAGCTTTTCTCCTGTCACTAGACCAACTTCAAGGACTGAACTCTGAATATCTGCTACCTCAGGTAATGTAGTTTCACTAATATCTTCAGGAACACTTATTTCTCTGAGTCTCTTCAAGAATAACAGGTTTTTCTTCTTTTTGGGAAATCTCTTCCTTATCTTTACTAGGGGAAACATCACTTTCCTAGAACAATTCTTCTAAGCTCAAAGATCCTTCACTTGATCCTTGTTGCATGTGTAAATCCACAGTTTCTTCACTTGCAGGTGCATTCCTCCTCATATTCCTGGTAATTTACACAATGGTGGGGCTATTCTTCTCTAAATCTACCATAGGACTGATTAATCCTCAACGGTTTATCTGTCACTATACGGCAAGGAACAAATCGTACACTACCAACTTTATTACCCAACAGAACATTTACACCTTCCACAGTAATGAATCCTTTACAGCAAAATCAACTTCCCCCGTCACCATTTCACATGGCAGATGTAAGCGGCATATAGGAGTTATCTCTTCTCTTATACCCTTCAAGATAACCGAATCTCTTGTGAGACTCTTCTTCAACTGTGAGTGAACACCATGTACTACTACACTATGGTTACTCCCTACATCATGTAATACCATGAATGGTACCTGTGTAATAAATAAATATACACATTAATAAAACCTCTAAGATAATGTGAAGATGGGAAGACAAAACTGAGAGAGAAGTTTCAATGCACTGTTTAGTTTCACACGCTGATGCACTGTTATCTCAGCAAAGCATAAGCTGTAACAAGGATATTTATATTTCTATAACCATAACCACAAAAGCCACATGATAGAGTCAGACTTAATTAAACAAAGACTGGTAATGAACATCTCAAAGGGCGCCTAGAATTCAGACATCATAGATAGAATCTTCCTTCAACCAAAGCTTAAGAAGATTAAAGAGAAATTATTAACCGAGGTGACCTAGTTAAATGGCTTACCTGTGGATGGATCTCTTGGTATAAATATTGCCTATTCTGTAAATTTCTCATTCATTACCTACCTAAAGAGAGAGACAGAAGTCTCTGAAATATAGTACTTACTTTCTATCTATTATTATCAACTGAAAAATTCCCCTTTGGTTTACATATATGAAAATATATAAATTCCGAGGTAGAGCGAATTAGATATTAAAGGACATTTGTAGCTCGAATAATTTTGTATGAATCGCAGTGATGTGGTAATTATTCATATATATATACATACATACACACACACACACATGTGTATATATATATATATATATATATATATATATATATATATATATATATATATATACACACATATATAGCTGTTATAAGATCAAGGAATTATTAGCAGAATGTGTTAGCATATAGACTTAGAAAAGGAACGAATAATAAAAAAGGGGGGAATAGGAAAAAAGAACGAAATAATGATCTTACCAAAGTATAAGAAAGAACCTTTCTCACTCAAGCCTGACACCCAGGCGCCCAGGAAATTTGAAACCTCAGAATACGGTTTATATCTCCCAAAGACCTACAGAAAATTAATCGTTGCTTTGGCTCTCCTGAAATCTTCTGACACGTTCGAGCACCGAGAATTAATTTAAGTTAGACCAACTCGAGGCCTTCTGCTTAATATTACTAAAAAAACTGAATGCACCGTTGTTTAAGGGAAGAAGTTGAGACTCCTCCCTATTAAGGTAGGCCTTTTGGTTTTAACCAATCAAATCAGCAGTGCCAGACTTTTAAGGACGTCCTATAGTAGGCCTCCACGAATATCCTACAAGAATGCCCAAAGACACACCCTCAAGAGCCTGGGCATGGACAAGGAGGCGTTTCCAAATGAAAAGCTTACCAATTACTACAGGAAGGATGACAGGAAGGCATTTTGAAGAAGGGGCCATAGTCACTGAACCATAAGGGTTCTTTCAGAAGATGCCACACCCAGAGTTAAAATCAAGAACGCAAGGGTGGTACCAAGAAGTTGACATTTGAAATAAGAAGGCTCGACGTAGCGAAGAGAAGGGATAAGAAAGCAGAGAGTGAGAGAGAAGAAGGTAGAGAGTGGGGGAGAAAAGGGAGAAGGGGGATGAAGCGCGAAGCGGGGTGTGGAAGAGTCGATTACAGCATATAGACAGTGTGAAGTGTTGATCGGGCCCCAGTGACAATATTGAACTC
The DNA here is from genome assembly GCF_015104395.2 of Macrobrachium nipponense. Lineage (NCBI taxonomy): Eukaryota > Metazoa > Arthropoda > Malacostraca > Decapoda > Palaemonidae > Macrobrachium > Macrobrachium nipponense. The sequence goes on along the minus strand of NC_061110.1, from coordinate 50,426,778 downwards.
ATGTAAAATTCCCCTAGTGCCAAATAGACTTGCAAGAAAGAAAAGTGCCTCTTCAGAATAGTAACATTCAATTTATTTTCCCAAATAATAAAACTTAAGTTAAACAAGATAGCTAATAATTCTTGTGCGAAGCAAACTAATTATATAATTATATCTCATTGTCAACACCAATTCCAGTTGGCCCCCTTCAGGAAAACACGAGAACTGCCTGCCGAGATCTTTTGGTCTTAACAACCCTTTACTTAAGGCAAGACTGATCAGAACAAAGAAAAACACATTACAGGATTAACAAAAGGTCCAATTCACTTTAAAGAAACAAAAAAACGCCCATGGGCTAGATTAAAAATGTTAAAAGCAGCTACCCACACGTGGTCACAGGTAATTTAGTCAGAAAATAATACATTTTGAAAACAAAGAGGCATATACGACTGGAGAGTACCAATTTAGTAAAATCCCAAAAGTTAGATTAAGGATCTAGGAGCGGTGCGGTCAGACACACTGGTCAAAGACAATTTAATTAGAAAAAAATACACTTTGTATATTAGTAACATGAAATAAAAAAAAATGCTCAAACAATGAGTGAGAAATGAAAATAATATATAAATATAGCGAGCATGAGAGAGAGAGAGAGAAAAAAAAATAATGACTAAAAATATGTGGGACTAATTAATTAGTAGTTAATTCATTTATTTTAAAGTCATTCATAAACATTTTACAAATATATGGGTCTAGATGGTACAATCCCAGAGTAAGATCTAGGTTTTTTTTTATCGGGGATTTCTAAAATTGCTGATTCCAGAAAATTTCTTGAAACAGAATCATTAGACTAAACAATTACAGAGCTATCGCCCCAATTGATACAATGAGATATTTTGCTTAGATGGATAAATAGTGCATTTGAAGTCTGGGCTGTTCTAACTGAATGCATATGCTGCTTAATTCGTACATCTAAATTTTTGCTTGATTGACCGACATAAAAAGACAAGCAAGCCTTACAAGGAATTTTGTAAATGATGTTATTTGTTACGAGACTCTTCTTAATTAGCATACCTTTAATGGTATTGTTATAAGAGAACACAACATTAACATTAAAAGATTTAAATATTGATTTTATGGTTTCAAATCCACGAAAGTAAGGCAAGCTAAGTACATTTTTAGAGGTTTCTTTTTCATTATTAACAATACTATAAAACTTTTTGTGAGCTTTTTGATAACAAATCAATTATGTGAGGTGGGTAGCAGAGATTATTTCCTATCTTTTTTATGTATTCCATTTCTTGGTTAAGATATTGTGGACTCGTAATCAGCAATGCACATAAGAACATGGAAGAAAAACTTGAAATTATAATATTAAGATGGTGGCCAGAATAAAAATGTACATATGTTAAATTATTTGTGGATTTCCTATAAATAACGAATTTACATAGGAAAGACTCTCTATGTATTAATACATCTAGGGAAGGATTTACATTGTTATTTTCAATTTACACAGTGAATTTTATGGATGGCACTAAATTATTCAATTTAGTCAATAAATCTTTTACATCGATACCAACAGGTAAGGCTACTAAGATGTCATCTACATATCTGAACTATTTTAAGGGGACAAGTGTGATATTTGGGAAGTGTTGTCTTTCAAAAAATTCCATATATAAGTTTGAAAGGAGAGGTGATTAGGGATTTTCCATGGTCATACCAAATATTTGTTGGTAATATTCTCCATTAAAAGTAAATCTGCAATCACAAATTTATACATAGCATCACGTTTTATATATTTCGTGATCAAGTTATTCATCATGAGGGCCACGTTGACTTTTACTTTCCTGTTCCCACTGCTGAGATGCTACGTCACCTCTTTCTCCAAGTCCTTATTAGCGGTGCACTCTACCAGAATTCCCTTGGAATTCCTGGAAAAAATGCGTGTTGGGACAAGTATTACCTAAATCTTTGCTACCACGCTGCATAAGAAGATACGACCAACATCCTTTTAATGATTTTTCTCCAGTGATGTTAAAACGTCACATTGCTACCGCGGAACTGGAGGAAAAGGAGAAATTTAAAGAATTGGAAAAAGCCCGACGTACTTTTAACTACTCGATTCCCGCTGATTGGAAACACACATTAAGGTAAGAAATATATGGAAAACTTCGTAGAACCACAGACACATTGATTAGAAAACTGGATAGAAAATCAAACAACCTTATCGACAACAGTAATTGGACCAATAATGCCAGAAGTGATTGTGTAGTGAATTTATCAAGTAAAGAAATAAGTGAAAATGCAGTGCATGCATAAGGCTTTGGTTTGACGTTCTTTATTTGCAACAAACCTTCAGCTTTATCAATAGCAACATCTCTATATAAGTTTGAAAAATACTGTGACCTACCACAAAACCATTTAGACATTGTCAAAGGCATGACATATAGTGCTACATATGCCTATCATGAAAATAAATTCCCCACTCGTTACAGAAAAAGTTTAAAAGAATTGAAGAATGATACTAGCTTACACATTACTAAGGCCGAAAAATCCAATAGTTTAGTACAGGGGTGGCCAACCTATGGCGCATGCGCCAACAGTGGTGCATTGCACGATTACAAGTGGTGCACTATTCCCCAGAGATAATAAAAGAAAAAACATGCCTGCTAATTACAAAAGAAAAAATACTAATACTAACAATAATATTGATTTCTAGAAAAAAAATACAAAAAAGAATTCAAGTAACTTATAGCTAGAAGTGAGTTTTACTGAGATTTGTTCTAATCTAAAACAGAAATAATTTTTATTTGATTTTATTGTTCCATGTGCATCAATTAGTCATCTTCTTTAAACAATAATGCGTCATCATTATATACCTGTATATATATATATATATATATATATATATATATATATATATATACACACACACACACACACACATATATATATATATATATATATATATATATATATATATATATATATATATATATATATATATATATATATATATATATATATATATATATATATATTATATATATATATATATATATATATATATATATATATCAAATGATTATATGTATAACTGCCAAATATGTCCAAATTACCATACTGAAAGGATTTAAAGGGGGTTAAAGTTCGTGTGGCGCATCTGAATTAGAAGTGAAGAAAATTGGTGCGTGGGAAACAAAAGGTTGGCCACCCCTGGTTTAGTAGTTCTGGACAAAATTGACTACATAGCACGCATGCATACTTTACAAAAAACTCACAAAAATCCATTGGATCAAGTAATAAAAAAAAACTAAAAACAATTGTTGTGTAAATCAACTGCAAAGTGTTTTTCATTACCTTATTTATATGGCCGAGTTAAAACTCATAAGGAAAACAATCCTATGCGGCCAATTATTAGCACTGTAGGATCAATTGCTTATAAACTATTTAAATATATCACTAAATTGTTATCCCCATTACTTGGAAATGTATCTAATTCACACATCCGGAATTCTCTTCGTCTTGTGGAAAAATTAATAACATTGTATTAAACCCTAGTGATATCTTTGTCAGTTTTCATGTATGTAAGTATGTTCCTTGTTTAGAAAAGTCCCTATTGACTCTGTGCTAGAATATTTAAGTAATGAACTTTTATTGCATGAATTACCTATGTCCATTAGTAACATAATTTCGTTGATTAAGTTGTGTAATTCTGATTGCAGAATTTACTTTTAATGGAGAATATTACCAACAAATATATGGAATTTTTTGAAAGACAACACTTGTCCCTTTAAAATAGTTCAGATATGTAGATGACATCTTAGTAGCCTTACCTGTTGGTATCGATGTAAAACACTTATTGTCTAAATTGAATAACTTAGTGCCATTTATAAAATTCACTGTGGAAATTGAAAATAACATAGTAAATCCTTTCCTAGATGTATTAATACATAGAGAGTCTTTCCAATGTAAATTCAGTATTTATAGGAAACCCACAAATAATTTAATATGTACATTTTTATTCTGGCTATCATCTTGATATTAAAATTTCAAGTTTTTCTTCCATGTTCTTACGTGCTTTGTGGATTACGAGTCCACAATATTTTGACCAAGAAATAGAATGCATAAAAAAAGATAGGAAATGATCTCTGTTACCCACCTCACATAATTGAATTATGTTATAAAAAAATCTCACACAAAGTTTTGTAGTATTGTTAATAATGAAAAAGAAACTTCTAAAAATGTACTTAGTTTGCCTTACTTTCGTGGATTTGAAACCATAAAATCAATATTTAAATCTTTTAATGCTAATGTTGTTTTCTCTTATAACAATACCATTAAAGATATGCTAATTAAGAATAGTCCCGTAACAAATAACAACATCATTTACAAAATTCCTTGTAAGGATTGCCCATCGTTTTACGTTGGTCAGTCTAGTAAAAATTTATGTGTTCGGATTAAGCAGCATATGTATTCAGTTAGAACAGCCCAGACTTCAAATGCACTGTTTATCCATCTGAGTGAAAAATCTCATTGTATTAATTGGGGTGATACCTCGGTAATTGCTAGATCTAATGATTATGTTTCAAGAAATTTACTGGAATCGGCAATTATACAAATCACTAATGAAAACAACCTAAATCTTAGTCTGGGAATGTACCATTTGGACCCATATATTTGTAAAATGTTTATGAAGGACCTCAAAATAAATGAACAACTAATAAATTAGTCCCACATGTATATAGTTATTATCTCTCTCTCTCTCTCTCTCTCTCTCTCTCTCTCTCTCTCTCTCTCTGGTTCGATATTCTCTCTCACTCTTTCTCTTGCTTGATATATATATTTATATTTTCTTTCGTCTTTTCATTAATAATAATTTTTGTTGGGAAAATTTGTGTAAAAATTCATGATATTAAATTGTATATGCTCACGTGTTGTTTTCAAAATGTACTGTTTTCTGGAAGAATCACTTGTTTACTGAGGGTATCCTTCAAGGTGTGGCTAGCCTATGGCGACTCCTCCTCTCTGTAGAGTGAAAATCGCCCTTATGGCTAATCTGGTAGTGTCAGTTTGTATATTAAGCCTTCTTTTGACTATGGTGTTCTTTGTAAAATCAGTTTGCCTCAGTAAAGGGTCCGAATAGGACCGAAAGTACTCGGCTATCTCGCTTTTTCATTTTTTTCCTTCGTGGCAAAAAAACCTTTATTTATACATAGCATCACGTTTTATATACTTCGTGATCAAGTTATTCATCATGAGGGCCACGTTTACTTTTGCTTTCCTGTTCCCACTGCTGAGCTGTTTCGTCACCTCTTTCTCCAAGTCTTTACAAGCAGCGCACTCTACCAGAATTCACCTGAAATTCCTGAAAAAATGCCTGGCGGAACAAGTGTTACCCAAATCATTGCTACCATACTGCATAAGAAGATACGATCAACATCCTTTTAATGGATTTTCATCACTCATATTAAAACGTCACATTGCTGCCGCGAAAATGGAGGAAAAGGAGAAATTTAAAGAACTGGAAAAAGCCCGACGTAACTTCAACTACTCGATTCCCACTGATTGGAAACACGCATTAAGGCAAGAAATATATGGAAAACTTCATAGAACTACAGACACTTTGATTAGAAAACTGGACAGAAAATTAAACAACCTTATCAATGACAGTGATTGGACCAATAATGCTAGAAGTGATTGTGTGGTGAATTTATCGAGCAAACAAATAAGTGATAATGCAGTGTGCGCATTAGGCTTTGGGCTGTCTTTCTTCATTTGTAACAAACCCTCAGCTTTATCAATAGCGACATCTCTATATAAGTTTGAAAAATACTGTGACCTACCACAAAATCATTTAGACATTATCAAAGGCATGACATATAGTGCTACGCATGCCTACCATGAAGATTACTTCCCCGCTCGCTACAGAAAAAGTTTAAAAGAATTGAAGAATGATAATAGCTTACACATTACCAAGGCTGATAAATCCAATAGTTTAGTGGTTCTTGACAAAACTGGCTACATATCACGCATGCATACTTTACTAGAGGATGAAATAACTTACAAAAAACTCGCAAAAATCCGTTGGACCAAGTAATAAAAAACTTTAATATCAATATCAAACATATTCTTAAAGATAAAAAAAGAACTTTTGTGTCAGTTAACTGTAAAGTGTCCCTCATTACCTTATTTATATGGCCTAGTCAAAACTCATAAGGAAAACAAACCTATACACCCAATTATTAGTACTTTAGGATCAATTGCTTATAAACTATCTAAATATCTTACTAAACTGTTATCCCCGCTACTAGGAACTGTATCTAATTCACACATCCGGAATTCTCTTGATCTTGTGGAAAAATTAAATAACATTGTACTAAACCCAAGCGATATTTTTGTCAGTTTTGATGTATGTTCTTTGTTTACAAAAGTCCCTATTGACTCTGTGCTAGAATATTCAAGTAATGAACTTGCACTGCATGAATTGCCTATGTCCGTTAGTCACATAATTTCCTTAATTAAGTTATGTATTTGTGATTGCAGATTTATTTTTAATGGAGAATATTACCAACAAATATTTGGTAGGGCCATGGGTAACCCTTTATCACCTCTCCTTTCAAACTTATATATGGAATTTTTTGAGAGACAACACCTCCCGAATATCACACTTATCCCCTTAAAATGGTACCGATATGTCGATGATATCTTAGTAGTCTTACCTGGTGGTATCGATGTAAATGATTTACTGTCTAAATTGAATAATTTAGTGCATCCATAAAATTCACTGTTGAAATTGAAAATAACAATGTCATCCCTTTCCTAGATGTATTAATATATAAAGAATCTTTCCAATGCAAATTCAGTATTTATAGAAAACCCACAAATAATTTAACATATGTACATTTTTATTCTGGCCACCATCTTAATATTAAAATTTCAATTTTTTCTTCTATGTTCCTACACGCTTTGCGTATCACGAGTCCACAATACCTGGACCAAGAAATAGAATGCATAAGAAAGATAGGAAACGATCTCTGCTACCCACCTCATTTAATTGATTTATGTTATCAAAAAGCTCATAAAAAGTTTTATAATGTTGCTATTAATGAAAAAGAAATGCCTAAAAATGTACTTAGCTTACCTTATTTTCGTGGATTTGAAACCATAAAATCAATATTTAAATCATTTCATGTTAATGTAGTGTTCTCTTATAACAATACCATTAAATATATGCTAATTAAGAATAGTCCCGTAACAAATAACAACATCATTTACAAAATTCCTTGTAAGGATTGCCCATCGTTTTACGTTGGTCAGTCTAGTAAAAATTTATGTGTTCGGATTAAGCAGCATATGTATTCAGTTAGAACAGCCCAGACTTCAAATGCACTGTTTATCCATCTGAGTGAAAAATCTCATTGTATTAATTGGGGTGATACCTCGGTAATTGCTAGATCTAATAATTATGTTTCAAGAAATTTTACTGGAAATCGACAATTATACAAATCACTAATGAAAACAACCTAAATCTTAGTCTGGGAATGTACCATTTGGACCCATATATTTGTAAGATTTATGAAGGACCTCAAAATAAATGAACAACTAATAAATTAGTCCCACATGTATATAGTTATTATCTTTCTCTCTCTCTATCTCCTCTCTCTCTCTCTCTCTCTCTGGTTTCGATATTCTCTCCTCCCTTTCTCTTGCTCGATATATATATATTTATATTTTCTTTTGTCTTTCATTAATAATAATTTTTGTTGGGAAAATTTGTGTAAAAATTCATGATATTAAATTGTATATGCTCACGTGTTGTTTTCAAAATGTACTGTTTTCTGGAAGAATCACTTGTTTACTGCGGGTATCCTTCAAGGTGTGGCTAGCCTATGGCGACTCCTCCTCTCTGTAGAGTGAAAATCGCCCTTATGGCTAATCTGGTAGTGTCAGTTTGTATATTAAGCCTTCTTTTCTTGACTATGGGGTTCTTTGTAAAATCAGTTTGCCTCAGTAAAGGGTCCGAATAGGACCGAAAGTACTCGGCTATCTCGCTTTTTCATTTTTTTCCTTCGTGGCAAAAAAAACCTTTATATTATATATATATATATATATATATATATATATATACATACCTTTTTAGTTGATAAGAAATTCGTCAGCCCATTGCTATCATGAGAGGTATAAGTGAACACCGCCTCTCACCTATGAATCCCTATTGTACTCAGGTATAAGTTGCTTAGAGTCGGCATCAACCCACCTTGACCTTATTAACTTTGTAATGAGTTTGTCGCACGTAGCCATATTACAAATTTATCACATCACCGTGTTTCATATACACACATTGAGCTACAAATGTTCTTTAACCCTTAGTGGACATGAGGAGCAATAACAGGTTGTTGGTGGACGACAGGATGACTCATGGTGAGTAACAATATTACGAGTCATCGATTTGGGGGAATCAAGCGGAAAGAAGGGCCATTAATTCTATAGCCCATAAATTCAATAATGACAACTTTTAGGATGGGTAAGATGAAAGACTAGGAGGCTGAGTGATTAGTTGTGATATTGACTTCAAGAGCTGATGTAGCCTACTGCTTCTCTATCTCACATGACGTCTTGTTATAAATTTGCTCATAAATATAACAGTTTGTTGCTGTTGGTTTTAGTTCTTATATTTTATGACAGCATGTCAGTTATAGCTGTAAATTTGGAAAGAAAAGAGCAAACCGCGTATAAATCCAAAAAAGTTACTGCATCTTCCTTCTCGGTAAATGTACATAACTATTTTACAACAAAAATGCTCAGAATTTGTTAATGAATTTATTTCTTATCTGTTTTCATATTGCGTGAGCTGTAATTATTATTTTGCAAAATAAAATAAATTAATTTATTAGACTAAAAACATGTATAACTTGGCAAAATTTACAATTGCCTTGTAAAAGGGGTCCCACAAGGGGTTGTAAATAGTTATTTTCAACTCATGGAAGGCAGGAAATTTTTTTTTTATATTTTTCCTTAGAGGATGTGAATTTGCATATCTTCCTCTTCGAATTGAGGTGTTTTTTCTTAAATTGGCAAACTTCAAAGTTTCCCCAAAGAGGATTTTTTCAGTTGATAAGAAATTCGTCGGTTCATGGGCTCAAAACATGGCACCAATTATTCAGGACATACATTGACGGTCTTTACCCACAAGGCAATCACGAGAGGTATAATTTAGATATTAAAGAACATTTGTAGCTCAATGCATGTATATAAATCACAGTGATGTGATAAAATTCATAATATGGCCACATGTGACAAACGCACGGCAAAGTTATGCCAACTCTAAACAACAAATACCTGTGTGCAACAGGGATTTGTATGTGAGAGGAAGCGTTAGCTTATAACTCTCGTGATAGCAAAAAATTTGCCCTTCACTTAACATATATGAAAATATATTAATTATGGAGGTAAATCAACTTAGATATTAAAGGAAATTTGTAGCTTAATGCATTTATGGAATCACGGTGATGTGATAAAATTCTTAATATGGCTATGTGCGACAAACACACTAAAAAGTTATCAAGGTCGAGGTGGGTTGATGCCGACTCAAATAAACAACGAATACCTGAGCACAACGGGGATTTGTAGGTGAGAGGCAGCATTAACCCATACCTCTCGTGATAGCCTTGTGGGCATAGAGCCTGGGTGTACATCCAGAATTCTCGATTCGACCCCATTAGCAGATGAATTCCTTACCACCTATAAAATTGCCCTTCGGTTAACATATATGAAATATATTAATTCCGAGGTATAGGGAATTAGAATTAAAGGGCATTTGTAGCTCAAGTGTGTGTATATGAATCAAAGTGATGTGATAAATTTACAATATGGCTACGTGCAATAAATAAATTACAAACTTATTAAGGTCAAGGTGGGTTAATGCCGATTCTAAACAATGAATACCTGAGCGCGACAGGGATTTTTAGGTGAGAGGTGGCGTTAACTTATACCTGTCGTGATAGCCTTGTAGGTAAAGAACGCACTGTGTGTACTGAATTTTTGGTTCGTGGTTTGAGCCCATAAGCCGACAAATTTCTTATCAACTAAAAAATTCACCTTCGGTTAACATATATAAAAATATATTAATTCTGAGGTAGAATGAATTAAATATTAAAGGACAGTTGTAGCTTAATGTATGTAATATACATATATATAGTGTACGTGCGTGTGTTTAATTGTAATAGCCACAATGCCTTCTGAACTTCTCAAATCCTTTGTGCTTTTTTGGATATGCTTATTTCTACAAAGCCTTAAGACCCAAATAAAGAAAAATATGAACTTGATCTTAAGGCTTTGTGGTGACAAGCATATCCAAAAAAGTGAGAAGAATTCGAGGACTTAAGTCGTTTTTGTGTCTATTACAATTACATATGTATCTGGTAAAAATAACCAGTAGATTTTACACACACAAACACACACACACACACACACACACACACACACACACACATATATATATATATCTATATATATATAAAGATATAATATTATATATATATAGATATATATATATATATACTATACTAGTGACCAAATTGAGGCTACCCAGGTAACCTCTGAAAGACAACTGATAAACTCTCTCTCTCTATGGATTAGAAATATATACCTTAATTTTTAATTTTATTTTTACACGTCACCACATTCCCACCCTTTTCCACAACCCCCCTTCCTATTGGGCTGAACTTGAATTTAATAGGATTCAGGAATTTCACTATTCATCTCAGCAACCTCGAAAACTATGGATTATACACTAATATCAGTCATTTTTAGTTATTTTTACATGTCCTTCCTAATCCTTTCTCACCTCACTCAGATCGGGGTTGAACTTGTATTTTAAGGCCATCAGGAGTGTCACTATTCATCTCAGCGACCTTTAAGACTATGGATTAGACACTAGTATCTGTCATTGTTGGTTATTTTTACTTGTCACTCCCCTCCTACCCCTTATCACACCCCCCTCTTCCTATGAGGGCTGAACATGGACTTAAAGGGCATCGGGGGGAGTGTCATTTCAGCTACCTCAAAATCTTTGGATTAGACGCTAATGTCTGTCGTTTTCTGTCATTTTTGTTACCCCCTTCCCACTCCCTGAACTTGGGAGTGTCGCTATTATTCTAAGTGACCTCAAATCTATGAATTAGACACCAGCATCGATTGTTTTTGGTCATTTTCACATTTCACCCGCTTCCCACACCCACCCTTTTATCCAACCATTGGTCTGATTTTAATTCTGTTTTCACCATGACCTTTCCCAGTTTGATCTTGACTTATATTTAAAATTTCATCAATATTTGTTCCATAAAAACAAACAAACAGACATTTTCTCACACACACACACACAACACACACACACACACACACACACACATATATATATATATATATATATATATATATATATATATATATATATATATAATATAAAAAATTAAACTATTCAAGTAAAATTCAAAGTGTTAAGTAACAATTAAAATTTGATAATTATTTTATATCTGTTAAACAATAATGAAAATTTGGAAAGAAATCTAAATAAATGCAAAGTAATTCACAAGTGTTAAACTCAATTAAATTTGCGATGGTTAACTAATGGAAACACTTAATTTAATCAAATTGTAAATACAAATGCAAACAGAAAAATGTGGTGAATAACAAAAGTGCAAAAAAACGCTAAGAAAACATTAATCACACAGAACATATATACGATATATATATATAGTATATAGATATATATATAGATATATATATATATATATATATATATATATATATATACAGATTTTTTAATAGACAAATGGATAAATGCACAAAAAAATCAACGACACCAAAATGAGAAATAATGGCAAAAATGTTCCCCTGGAATAACCTAAGTACTTTCAGCATTTCAAGTACTTTTTAGGTTTAAGTTTATTGCACTGAACTTATTAAAAACGCCTTTTAAAAGAAAAAAATCACCAATAAACACTTACACACGAGGCGCCTGTTACAAACTTTGACATCTGTTCAGACTCCACAATTAAGCACTAAGCAATTAAATAAATCTAAAACTTATGAGTGACCAACCACTAAGTATTTATAAAATCTTTACGTTAATGTGAAAATCAAAATTCTCTCATACAGGGAAAGAGAGAGAGAGAGAGAGAGAGAGAGAGAGAGAGAGAGAGAGAGAGAGGGGACCAACAAATGCGAATGGTCTTTGATTTCGGAATGAACAAAAATTGCTCTCGTAGTATGGAAACTGATCAGTGCTTCGGCTCCAATGATTGGGCAAATGATTTTGGGAACGAGACAATAAATAGAGAGAAAGGGGGATTACAATTATAAATTATATTTATTATTACATGATTTAAGACAATAAAATTCTCTTAAAATAAAAGATATGATTACAGAATTTTCTCGAATGAAATAAATGTCGTCACATCCGTGAATGATGTCACAAATCTTTCCAATTCAAAATTTAAACTATTTGACCAACAAATTCTCTTTTCACAAATCGAGAGATATAAGAGTTAATTTATCAGTAATATTCAATACTTTTAATACAAAAGAATTGTTTGTTACTAAGATGAAATGAAAGGTATCAGGCATATGTGAAACGTTTTAGAAAGAATCCTTTTAGAACGATCTTACAAAAGATGATGCAATCTTACAGAAAAGTGGTGAAATCTTCACGTGGTTTCTCGACAAAGACACACAAGTCCGAAACGTCGTATGATTGACAGGATTCCTTAACAAAACGGAGAACTCGAGATCCTCTTATTTCAAGTGATAACCCTGCTTCAAAAGGGCAATGCTAATTTTTCTCTCTATTTTCACATTCTACGTTATTCCTTTATTTTTAAATTATGTTTTTTATGAATTCTGAATGTACATAACTGAACTGAACATATTAACACTAAGCAAACTACTACTGAATCTGAAAACATTGCAAACACTTTTACAACATTTCATAGTTACTGAGGTGAAATTATGCATTGAGAAAGCAACATCATAAGAATATATATATTATATATAAGTATATATATATATATTATATATATATATATATATATATATATATATATATATATATATATATATATATATATATATATATATATATATAGTCTCAGTGATTGGGCGGCTACTTGGAAATCTTAGCTAAATGATAAATAATATTGCCAAGACCAGGAAGAAAATTCTTTATTTTACGAGCTTTCGAAGTTTAAAACTTCATCATCAGGTTGAAAAATTGACAAGGATGAGAAATCACTAATATTACATTAAAATGAATTGTCTTACTAAAAGCTTCAGTAAAAGAAATTTAACAAAAGAGGATAAGGATGTTCTTTCTCTTGGTCTTGAGTTTGCCTTGACTCCCCTGAAATTCAATTTCTTTAAGTATTTCTTAAGTTTTAAAAAACTGTGTTCAACTTTGAGAAACTGTGACATTTGTGGTAGTGAAACCCTTATTTCAATTTTTAGCAAAATTTCTGTAATTGCAAATGAGACTTAAAATTTTTAATCGTAGAAAGGAAGGTGACAATCAGTTAAATAAAGACAGAATCAATATTTTACTTAATCTTAAGAACGATGATAGCATAGTTATTACAAAACCAGATAAAAGTAGGGGTGTTGTATTGATGAATAGGTCTGAAATTACTTAGATAAAATGAATGACATACTCTCTGACAATACAAAATTTAGGATGTTAAATGTAGATATTGCGAGTCACAATTTGAAATTAGAAGACAAATTAAACAGGATGTTAAGAAGTTTGAGAGATAAGATTGGGGAAGTTACATATAGTAATTTATTTGCTTCCGGGTTAAAGCCTGGTTATATGTATGGTCTGCCTAAGGTTCATAAAATAGGTAACCCATTGAGACCCATTGTATCCTCAATTGGTACTTTTAGTTTTTAGTTCCAGTTTTAAAACCTCTAACTTTTAGTGAGTTTAACATCTCAAATTCTTCCAAGTTTATCAAAGAATTGTGTTCTTTCGATTTTAACCAAGATGTTGTAATGGCTACTTTTGATGTAACCTCTCTTTTCACAAATATCCCATTAAAAGAAACAACTGACATTATTCTTAATAATATATGTAAAAACCACATAACAACTTTTGCACTTAATAAAATAGATTTGCGAAAATTATTTCAATTGGCTACTATCGATTGCATTTTTACTTTTCATGGTAAATTATATAATCAAATGGAGTTGCTATGGGAAATTCCCTTGGACTTGTATATGCAGATTGCTTCATGGGTTATTGTGAAAAGATTTGATGTCTGAATGCCCCAATGCTTTCAAACCCTTGTATTATCGTAGGTACGTAGATGATACTTTCCTTGTGTTAAAGGAACGTTCACACGTGGATTTATTTTATGAATATTTTAATTCTCGTCACTTTAATATTTCTTTTACTTGTGAGACAGAACAGGATATTAAGTTGTCATTAGATATTCAGGTACACAGAAATAGAGGTAGATTTGTGACCTCTGTTTATAGGAAAAGTGCTTTTACTGGCTTGGGATTGAATTATCTCAATTTTTCACCAAAGTTGTATAAAGTTAATTCAATACTTAATGTTATAAATAAAGCTTACAATGTTTGTTGTGATTTTAGTTTATTTCATCGAGACATGGTCTTCCTCCAGAAAATTCTTATCCCATATCTGTTTTTTACAAAGTTCTGAAAAATGTTCTAGATGAGAAATTTTGTCCCAGACCGGTGTACAGTACTGCTAGTAAAGATGTAAAGTACATTAAATTGCCTTTCCTTGGTCAGGGTAGCTACATGGTCCGAAAAATGTTACAAGAAATACTTAAACATAGTTTTCCTCAAGTTAGTTTCAGGTTTGTTTGACTAACCCTTTTTACTATAAGGTCACTTTTGAGGGAGAAGCCTTACTTGTTTACCTGTCCGCAGTGTGGTCTACGATACTTGGGATCCAGTTCCGGCTGGCTTAGACATAGAATTTTGGAACACAGAGGTCTTTCTGTTAGAACTAGGTTTCCTCTTTCTAAACCACATTTTTCTGCCATAAGGGAACACAGTTTAGCACAGGACCATCCTTTCACTCACCTGGATTTTAGAGTACTGTCTTTTTGCTCAAATAGACTGGACCTTTTAATTTCAGAGTCGCTGTTTATTATGAGGATGAAACTGGAATTGAATAACAACAACTCGTCTGGTACTCAACTAGCTATCGTATAATTTCATAGGTACACAAAGTGGGTCGTTAGCCATTTTATTTTTGAGTGTGGTAGTTTGTTTACCTTTCATCTCATTTTTATTTTTCCATGTTTTGCGTTTGCTTTAGTCTTTTTTTTTGTATATTTTAGTGTGTACATGCTGTTCTTTTTTTTTTTTTTATGTTTTAACTGAAACTTTTAGTAAGATAATTCATTTTAATGTAATATTAGTGATTTCTCATCCTTGTCAAATTTTCAACCTGATGATGAGGTTTTAAACCTCGAAAGCTCGTAAAATAAAGAATGTTCTTCCTGGTCTTGGCAATATATCTATATATATATATATATATATATATATATCTATATATATATATATATATATATATATATATGTATATATATTATATGCTGCTACTTTCATAACGTATATCTCTTCTCTTTGACTGTATGATATATTAGAAAAGAATTTTGCAACATTTTCAGATTTCTTATTTAGCTTAGAGTTATAGGATGTCTAAAAATGTATTTTCAGATTTTGCATAACATAATTTAAAACTGAAGATAATGTAGAATGTGAAAAGAGAAATATTAACATTGTCTGTTCCAAGCTAGAAATTGTTTCCATAATATGTCAACAACTCAGATAAAGAGGAACTCGAGATCTCCGTTTTGTTTTGGAACATGCCAATCTTACTCGCTCGAGTGTGTTTCGGACGAGTACTACGTACAGGACTGGTTTCAAACGTGTATGTCTTTGTCGAGTAATCACATGGAAGCATTGCATCATCTTTTCGTAAGATTGTTCTAGAACCTTCTGTTTAGCATACGTCATCCTTGGGGAATGACGTCAATTAGTGATGCTTCCTTTGTTAATCCTTATTCCTTTATCTTAGAATACGTTTATCATCTTAAATCAAATAATAATAAATGTTATTAGTGATTGTAATTCCAATTTCTCTTTAGATATTGTTTTGAAAGAGAATTTTTATGATATTAGCTGAAATATGTGTCCAAAATGATTTGAGCCAGTCAGTCTCTTAAAGTTTGCCCATACAAACTAGGAGAGAGAGAGAGAGCGTTCATTACAGACTTTGAATTCCTGGCGTAGAGAGGTCTCTCTCTCTCTCTCTCTCCCGCGCCACTTTTGATTTTAAATTAACGTAAAGACTTTAGTGTACGTAATTGTTGGTCGCTCATATAAATTTTAGATTTGATATTTCTTAGAGTTATTCATTATTTAGTGCTTATTGTGAAATCTGAACAAACATTGTACAAGTGTGTAATGGCGCCTTTTCTTTTTTTAAATATTGTGAATTGGTGAAATATTTGGAGCTAGCTGCAGCAGAAAGAACAATTGGTACCAAGGTAACGTTATACAAGGTTCATTAGTTGCAACTGATACTTACAGTGATTTAGTGAAGCATTTACATTTTTTTCACATTGCAAATTTTTATGTTTTGTGTTTCTTTCATTTGAAGTAATTTTGTTTTTTTGTGCATTTATCCATTTTTCTTATTGAAGTGATTTTTTATGTGTTTTTATTTTATATTCTGTGTGATTAGTGCTTTTTATAATTTTACAATATAGAATTTCTTTGGGATTCGTATTGATATCTGTTAATATGGATATTTTTACGGTTGGCAGACACCTGGATAGGTTCACTCACTGTTATAATGCCATGGATAAAAAAGTTTGTACAGCTGACTCTTTTGAATTCCATAAAATATCAGCGAATTCATGTGGGTTAAGTCTAGTCCTTAACGGCTTTCTCCCTCCCATATTTGGACGTTGTCTGAATTTACTTTGCCCTTGTGACAAGTATAATTTCACTTACAGGCTGATTAACGGAACCTGGTTACACCCTGCAGTACGAGAGTTTCACATCGCATGCCTGGACAGATTGTCTACAACTTCAAAACCCATTCGTCGCTGCGGACGACTGCAGCGGATTACGACCGCCTACAATGTGAAGGGAATAAGCACCATCATAAGTAAACAAGCCTATTTCGTGGACTTCTTGGGCCATCACCCGTATCCCAGTGTTAATTTCGTTTTTAATGCGGAATGGTCCAGCTGTTGGAATTGACTACAAAGGGACATACTTCCGACAATTACGACCGAGGAGGATATTCAACTCTACGTTTGCTGGCGCAGGACTCATGCTGGGGATGATTTTATTCATCGCGAACGTATTCGCATGGCATAGGATGCAGAGAACAAGTATGGGCGGAAAATAGAACGTCGGACCCTGCCCAGGCAATTTCCCCTTGTTTTTAACCATTTGGAATTGGCCATTTCATTTGGCTATAGGTGGTTGTCTGGAACTGTGTAATGGGCAAAAAGTTGTTCGAAACGCTAGTTAAATGTGTAGTGGGTATATCCTTGGCTATGTATTCCACATATAAAGTATCAGTAAAGGATCAATATCTATATAAGTATCATAGATAAAGTATCAGTAAATAACAGAATCAGTATCACAATCATTATATATCTAAGCATGCTTATTTGAAGAATATAGAAGTTAATCAATGAATCAATATATATCTGTGTGTGTATGTACTAGGAATCTATCTAGAGTGCACCTAGATTAATCGCTTAGATTAGTCATTTATGTTAATCATTTGTATTAAGTGCACATATATTGATCATAATTATATGAATCAATATATATATATATGTATAAATAAATCAGGTAGCCTATAATCAATCTGTTACCTTGTATCTTACCAATAACTGCAGTTAGTATATCAGTTAATATATCAGTTAATATATCAGTTAATATATGATTTTTATCACTTCATATATGATTTTTATCAGTTAAAATATGGTTTTTATCATGTTAATCTTTATGTTATGCAATTATCAGGAGTACATTAGTATTTTCTGTAGCATATGTATCTTCATGAGTTGAAGTGTAAAACTGTATCATTATATATCACGTGATCATTATTATTTATGAATATTATCATATGCATATGTCTTATATCTTATTACATGAATCTGTATTTGTGTACACCATGAATTTTTTTTACTTATAAGTATTTTCTATATATCTATATATTCACCATAGTGTCTGTATCACACTCCTATAAGTCAAATACAAGTCAAGCTTGAGTAATATTCAGTGTTTGGTTTTGTAGCCGACCGAGCATTTATGTAAGTGCTACATAATATAAAATATGGAATGTTATTCCATATATAAAAACTAAAACTATGATTAATTAAAACCAGTGACCCAAAAGGTCAACTAGTTTGCTTGCAGGAATGTGATCAGACCAGATAAGATAAAGTAGGCTAAGATGACGTGTTATATCAGTCAGTGTCTAGTTTGCTGTCATCTGTGGTCATCAAATCATTTGTTTTGTAAACAGTAGTCCAAGCTTCCTGCTTGAGACAACTACAATGACCTATAACCCAAAAGGCCTACATGACTTGTAATCAATGTCATCTGTGTGTATGTTCGTATGTTCGAGCTACTGTCTGCTCACATTATGATTTGTAAACCAGATTGTAAGTCAGAAGTCATTAAGCCACTGTCATTGGCAGACCTGTCCATTTTATCTGATCTTCATAATGTAGACTTCAAGAATACAGATATTTTTGTACTCTGTGTTTTCAACTAGAAACCTCGCATCAGAAAGAAAATACTGAATGAACTTAGAAATTATCATCATGAGTTTGAAACATCTCCGCCTTCATAACCAAAGAAGATACTGACTTCGTAAATTATCATCGAAACCCAAGACACTCCAATGAGTATGGAGAGTCATAACAAACCGACCTTAGCGTAAAATTATCGCAGGTCTAAATAACCTCACAGAGCTCCTTATTATACAAAGGCATCCGCCCTACACATATATATAATATAATAAATATTATATATTCCATATATATATATATATCTATATATATATATTATTATGATATATAGATATATATATATATATATATTATATATATATATATATGTGTGTGTGTGTGTGTTCTACGATGTCTAAGCAGTGGGAACCGAGAACGTTGCTTGTTCATTCTTCAAGAAATATGCTTATTTCACGATAGATAATTTTTCAAAGCGGTAACTGAAAGTCACATTTGGGTTTTTCTTATTTATCCCTTTGCCATATAATTGTTCCACTATATTCTATCTGCTTCTTGTGGGAGGCGGCTGGATTTAAAACTTGAAATTAAAAAAAGCAAGTAAGAGAGAGAGCAGTGACAAATTCTGTCCCTTCTGTCATCGAGATGGGCGATGCGCTTTTGCACAAATTGTGCGCGCAGTCAAACTATTTCCACATTTCTCTCTATCTCAATATCATTCCTTCTCCCTTTATAGTGTTTAGATGATGACGTTTGATACGTCATAGTTTATGTGGCTTGGTAACTACGGCATTTCTCCCCATCTCTGAGACGCTTTATCATTCACTATTCTTTTCACCATTATCGGTTCACTATTTCTTTCGATGGCGAGTTCACGACAGGTGTTTTGTAAGTGTTTTCATAATCTTTCACCTTCACCTTTGTGCTTTAAAATGCTGAGTCGACTTGTCACTACCCAACTAAGAACAGTCATTAAATTTTTGTTTTGTCTTAGGGCTTCATCAACACTTTATTTCCTCCTCTCTCTCTCTCTCTCTCTCTCTCTCTCTCTCTCTCTCTCTCTCTCTCTCTCTCTCTCTCAAAATTTCTTATTCATTTTCATAAGATCATGCGTTTCACTCTCTATGATGGTGTCATTAATAGTTTCGATAGTAGATATCTAAAGTGGTCTCTGTGCTTATCTGTAAATACTCTCTCTCTGTGTAGCAGTCTCCTCTTTAAAGGTAATTAATTTTAAGCAACTATATATGTATATAATATATATAATTACCTGGAATCTATTACTTTTACAAAGGAGTAAATATTTATTTGTCTGTTTTGAGCGCGAAAGGTTAATTTTGGTTTCCTTATCTTCAACACGGGCTATTTTTACATGCTTTTATTTAACCTGACTTCCGCAACTGTCTGTATATCTCTTTGGGTCAAAGCCTTAACTCAATTTTCGACCTGTTCCCTTCGTCCGATGAAACTTTACATGGTTACTAAATCCTGGTGTCTAAAAAATTATTTTGCAGTTTTAGTGCATTTTAACAAAAGCATATTATATTTTTTTATTTGTCTTATACTTTTCAGTTTTGATAAAAGTTGCAACCGATTTATGGTTGTTACTAAAAAATAGAACGTGATAGCCTGTTGAGCCAAAGAAGGTTTGAAATTCCGTAGTTATTAACTTATTCTACCAAGTGGAAGAAGGCATGAAAAATCCAAAGATTTTCAAACAAATCTTGAAATACTGGGAAAGGTCACTGTAAGGTCACTAGATGTCACTGCTAACCTATTGTCCATTTAAGGTTTTATTGTCAACTATTGATCATGTCTACAAAAATAAAACTGTGGCCGCCAAGCAGAAGGAAATGCTAAAAAAAAAAACCATTTCTTGTCTTGTAATATTTCCTTCCATGTTTGGCACATACACTTTTATTTTTGTAGACATGATTAATTGTTTGAAAATCCTGGTGAATTTTAATAAAAGCATGTTTAAATATGTTAGAATATATTTTTATATCCTCTTTGACCCTGTAGAATAAGTTAATAACTACGGATTTTTCAAACCTTTGATTCGACAGGATATCACATTCAGTTTTTTTCGTTACAATCATAGATCGGTTACAATTTCTGTCAAAACTAAAAAAGTATAAAATAAGAAAATATAATTTTTTAAACACGCTTTTACTAAAGTGCACTAAAAAGTTAAAATAATTTTTTGAGACACCAGGATTTTCTTACAGTTAATCATGTCTGCAATAATAAAAGCATGAGAAATAAACATGGAAAGAATTGTTACAAGAAATAAAACAACATATTTCTTTTCTTGTAGCATATCCTTCTATGTTTGGTGCCCACGCTTTTATTTTTGTAGACATGATTAATTGTTAGAAAATTCTGGTGTGTCACAAAATTACTTTGTAATTTTTTGTGCATTGTAATGAAGGTTTGTTTAATTTTT
This sequence comes from Macrobrachium nipponense, assembly GCF_015104395.2. Taxonomy (NCBI): domain Eukaryota; kingdom Metazoa; phylum Arthropoda; class Malacostraca; order Decapoda; family Palaemonidae; genus Macrobrachium; species Macrobrachium nipponense. The sequence continues at coordinate 50,405,541 of NC_061110.1, read as the reverse complement.
TTATTGTATTTATAAAGGGTACTTCACCCATGAGTTTGTTTCTTATTATTTTTCATGTTTTATAAATGGTCGTTTGCAATTCTTTGCCTGTTAGTGTACTTTCTTGCCTGTGTCCCATAGCTGTATTGGGGTTTGCCAGGTCTTGACTTGCCAGTGTATATTTAGCTCTTCTGTATACATAATACAGCTGTCTTCTCTGGAAATTTACCCCTAGTTTCTGGAGGCAGTCCATTCCTTGTGAAGGAGTACTCAAAGCACCATTGTTGCCTGAGCAATGTCATAGTATTTTCTTCTGTTTATGTGGTCCTTTACCCAGAGGCCTTGTTTGTGGGGGCTCTTTTTCTGTTACACCCTGTGGTAGGCACTCCCTGCCTTGCTCCACTGATGTTGGAGGCATCATTTTTGGTGCTTGCTGGTTGCCTGGCTTGACTATGTTGTAGTGCCTTGAGGGAGGAACTAAATGTTGTACATCTGCAGTTTGTGGTCCATTTGTGATGTGCTATTGCTCATCCATTTACTTCACATGTGGGTGCCTTGTTTAGGTACCCTCTACCTACCTCTCTCTGCGGTCTTCTGCATTTGCCAGCTATGATCCTTTCAAGAATAGTTATTCGGCTTGCTCATCATCTTTCTTCTGGTAAGGACATAATTACTTGTCTTTTATGTGGACATTGTTTGTACATGTCAGCTCTTGGGGTATAGGTACCAGTATATCAGGCAGTATTAGTGACGACTCTCCAATAATTCTGCGTTGTTACTGAGAAATGTGTTATTATCAATTTTTATTTTTGTTGTTATTGAAGGACGGATTTCTTACCCAATATTCCTCATGTTAATTTTAAATACCAGTTTATGTTTATATTTGGTTTAAGTGTTATTTGGTAGGGAGTTAGGTATACCTAAACCTTATATTTTTTGGGCAAAATAACTTTTCAGTTAACTTTTTTTTATCATTTATTGTAATATATCAATATATTATTTGTGCCGGGATTGCTTTCATAGGTGGTTCCACCCTTTGGGTACTTACTTATTCACTGAGTTTTCAGTCACTTCAGAGTAGATAAAAGGATCTTAAGAAAAGATAATTAATGGTAACTAATGACTAAAGGTTTTGTCACAATTGGCGACCATGACAGGATCCATTGTTTATTGTAATCTTGGACCTGGTGGTATTAAAAACGGCATAAATCACTGAAAGAGAGAGGTATGAATTCGAGGAGTTTCCCTGTTTATAAAAAATACATTACATTGAGGATACCAGAGAAGGCTCAGCTGTTATTAACTATTGGCTGATTCAAAGTGGGAAAAGAATTTGTATGACCTTAAGAGAGATCAGCTGTGAATCATTGCTGAGTTCCAAGATTTGAAACTAATCATCAAAATTAGAAAGGGTCAGCTTTTGTGGGAGATGGTAAAGGCTGTGAAGGTTTGGAAAGAAACCATAAGTGTAGATAGTAACATTAACACAGAAGAAGGTAGGAACATGATCAAGTTTAGGAATACCAAGACAATGTAGTAGTTAGACAGGAGCAACCATGTGAAGGGCCTGTAGAAAGTAGGTCTTAAAGGAACAGCTCAGACTAAAGAAGTAGAGTTGAGAGCTATTTAACCCGTAAAAGGTTAACCACATCATATGACGTGTTGCAGAAGTCATCCCATACAGGTTATCCACATCATATGAAGTTCTTATTCATAGCTCATTACATCGATATTTTTTATGTTGGATGGGTACTTGGGAAACCTCCAAAAATTCAACAGCACCTGAGGCTAGCCCATGGTTGCCAGATTGGTCTTTAAATTGGAAATTGGACTTTTTTAATCTACTTCTTACAATTTTTTGGGCTTCTTTTGATTTAACTTGGGGTCCTTTATGTGATTTGGGCTTCATCCATTTATTCTTTATAATAATAATAATAATAATAATAATAATATTTGGTGCCATGGAGGAGTGGGTTAGGTCGTCAATAGACTTAAGTCAAGTTAAGCAACATTGGGGCTGGTCAGTCGTTGGATGGGTGACCGCTCTCCTCGGCGTTGATTCCTTGGGAAAGGATCTTTACCATAATTTCCTCAGTCTACTCAGCTGTAAATGAGTACCTATCCCTGATAGGGTAGGGTCCAGGTATGGGTTAAATAGCAAAACTCAGCAATGATGGAAAGAAATGAAGGAATAAACGACAACGACGTAAATGGAACCTCTGGCAACAGAGGAGCTTCGTCCGGCAACCAGGTATTCAACCCAATTGAAGGGGAAGACGGTCAGGTACTTGGAGGTGGTCATCCAGCAACTGATCACCACAACGACAGTAATCAACAGCCTGAGATTGGAGCTACAGAGGCAAAAAGGAAGAAATGGACAAGAGAAGAAAATAAGGAAATATGGAGATGCTACATCAGAAGCAACCCGACGGAGAGAGGATATAGAAGAAGATTGGTCAACATCTGGAATGAGAGGAATAACACCCCCCAAACAGAGCAGAGGCTGGCAGACCAAGTAAGGAACATAAAGAAAAAGAACTGGCTCTCCCCAACAGAAAGAGAAGAACTGGAAAGGGAAATGTCACACGACAACGAATTACACGAAGACGAACTGAGAGACGATGCCACAGAAGACGACAGGGAGGACAAGGTATCAAACAACGACACACGTAGAAACACCGACGAAGTAACAGAGAGGACGGAATGGGTAGAAAAGATTAGACAATGGATGGAGCCAGATACAGAGAGAACAAAGATCCCCTCCATGAAAGCCTACAACACCAAGAAATTAAGGGAGAAAACAAGTGAGGTCAATGAAATAATGGGCATAATACACACCACCAGTATCACAGAAACAAATAACTTGACATATGCAGGAGCAAGATTAGTAGCAGAACTGATGGGGATTCGAACACCAACACCACCAGCACAACCAACCCAACAGAAACCAAAACAGCAACCTCCTTGGAAAAGGCGCCTGGTGATGAGATCTGACTTGAGTAAACTGAAAGAGATGGCAGAAAAAAGGCTAAGAAGCAAGAAAACAAGGGAGGAGCTCAACGAGAAATACAAAGTACAAGAGAGGGGACTAAACAACACAATAGAAGATGTAAAACAGAGGCTTAAGGCCAAAGCACATAAGATCCAACGGTACATGAACAGGAATAAGGGATACCAACAGAACAAACTATTCGGAACCAACCAGAAAAGACTATACAGCCAACTAAGAGGGGAAGACAACCACCCAGAAATTCCTGAAGCCGAACCAAGTAAGAGACTCTGGGAAAACATATGGAGCAATCCGGTATCACACAACAAACATGCAACATGGCTCCAGGAAGTCAAGGTAAGAAGAAACAGGGAGAATAAAACAAAGATTCACAGAGATCACGACAGACACAGTCAGACACCAACTAAAGAAAATGCCAAACTGGAAAGCCCCAGGTCCCGATGAAGTCCATGGATACTGGCTCAAAAACTTCAAGGCCCTACACCCACGAATAGCAGAACAACTCCAGCATTGTATCTCAAATCACCAAGCACCCAAATGGATGACCACAGGAAGAACATCCTTAGTACAAAAAGACAAGAGTAAGGGAAATATAGCCAGTAACTACAGGCCTATCACCTGCCTACCAATAATGTGGAAGTTACTAACAGGTATCATCAGTGAAAGGCTATACAACTACCTAGAGGAGACAAACACCATCCTCCACCAACAGAAAGGCTGCAGAAGGAAGTGTAGGGGCACAAAAGACCAGCTCCTGATAGACAAAATGGTAATGAAGAACAGTAGAGAAGGAAAACCAACCTAAGCATGGCATGGATAGACTTATAAGAAAACCTTCGACATGATACCACACACATGGCTAATAGAATGCCTGAAAATATATGGGGCAGAGGAAATCACCATCAGCTTCCTCAAAAATACAATGCGCAACTGGAATACAATACTTACATGCTCTGGAATAAGACTAGCAGAGGTTAATATCAGGAGAGGGATCTTCCAGGGCGACTCACTGTCCCCACTACTCTTCGTAGTAGCCATGATTCCCATGACAAAAGTACTACAGAAGATGGATGCCGGGTACCAACTCAAGAAAAGAGGCAACAGAATTAACCATCTGATGTTCATGGACGACATCAAGCTGTATGGTAAGAGCATCAAGGAAATAGATACCCTAATCCAGACTGTAAGGATTGTATCTGGGGACATCAGGATGGAGTTTGGAATAGAAAAATGCGCCTTAGTCAACATACAAAAAGGCAAAGTAACGAGAACTGAAGGGATAAAGCTACCAGATGGGAGCAACATCAAACACATAGATGAGACAGGATACAAATACCTGGGAATAATGGAAGGAGGGGATATAAAACACCAAGAGATGAAGGACACGATCAGGAAAGAATATATGCAGAGACTCAAGGCGATACTCAAGTCAAAACTCAATGGCGGAAATATGATAAAAGCCATAAACACATGGGCAGTGCCAGTAATCAGATACAGCGCAGGAATAGTGGAATGGACGAAGGCAGAACTCCGCAGCATAGATCAGAAAACCAGGAAACATATGACAATACACAAAGCACTACACCCAAGAGCAAATACGGACAGACTATACATAACACGAAAGGAAGGAGGGAGAGGACTACTAAGTATAGAGGACTGCGTCAACATCGAAAATAGAGCACTGGGGCAATATCTGAAAACCAGTGAAGACGAGTGGCTAAAGAGTGCATGGGAAGAAGGACTAATAAAAGTAGATGAAGACCCAGAAATATACAGAGACAGGAGAAAGACAAGCAGAACAGAGGAATGGCACAACAAACCAATGCACGGACAATACATGAGACAGACTAAAGAACTAGCCAGCGATGACAATTGGCAATGGCTACAGAGGGGAGAGCTAAAGAAGGAAACTGAAGGAATGATAACAGCGGCACAAGATCAGGCCCTAAGAACCAGATATGTTCAAAGAACGATAGACGGAAATAACACCTCTCCCATATGTAGGAAGTGCAATACGAAAAATGAAACCATAAACCACATAACAAGCGAATGCCTGGCACTTGCACAGAACCTGTACAAAAAGAGGCATGATTCAGTGGCAAAAGCCCTCCACTGGAGCCTGTGCAAGAAACATCAGCTACCTTGCAGTAATAAGTGGTACGAGCACCAACCTGAAGGAGTGATAGAAAACGATTAGGCAAAGATCCTCTGGGACTATGGTATCAGAACGGATAGGGTGATACGTGCAAACAGACCAGACGTGACGTTGATTGACAAAGTCAAGAAGTAAGTATCACTCATTGATGTCGCAATACCATGGGACACCAGAGTTGAAGAGAAAGAGAGGGAAAAAATGGATAAGTATCAAGATCTGAAAATAGAAATAAGAAGGATATGGGATATGCCAGTGGAAATCGTACCCATAATCATAGGAGCACTAGGCACGATCCCAAGATCCCTGAAAAGGAATCTAGAAAAACTAGAGGCTGAAGTAGCTCCAGGACTCATGCAGAAGAGTGTGATCCTAGAAACGGCACACATAGTAAGAAAAGTGATGGACTCCTAAGGAGGCAGGATGCAACCCGGAACCCCACACTATAAATACCACCCAGTCGAATTGGAGGACTGTGATAGAGCAAAAAAATAAAAAAAAATAAAAAAAATAAAAAAAATAATAACTAATAATAATTAATAATAATAATAATAATAATAATAATAATAATAATAATAATAATAATAATAATAATAATAATAAATAATAATAATAATAATAAATAATAATAAATAAGTATCAAGATCTGAAAATAGAAATAAGAAGGATATGGGATATGCCAGTGGAAATAGTACCCATAATCATAGGAGCACTAGGCAACGATCCCATAAGATCCCTGACAAAAAGGGAATCTAGAAAAACTAGATGCTGAAGTAGCTCCAGGACTCATGCAGAAGAGTGTGATCCTAGAAACGGCGCACATAGTAAGAAAAGTGATGTACTCCTAAGGAGGCAGGATGCAACCTGGAATCCCACACTATAAATACCACCCAGTCGAATTGGAGGACTGTGATAGAGCAAAAAAAAAAAAAAAAATAATATAATAATGGCCATACAAATGCTCTTATTGTCTTAGCCATCATGGAGCAAGGTTGATCTGACCACTGATGATTTTGAAGGTGATGAAATTAGTGAAAATTTTGTAGATGATGGTGATAAAGCTAAAACTTATGTACACGAAGATATTGGTGATGAATCTGAAGATGAAAGTGAAGAGGAACTTTCAGCAAATTAAGGTTTTCTTCAAGATCTTATATTGTACACTGGTGCTGAAACAGAAGTGACACTTAACAAGACTTTTGGGTTGTCTGGTGGTGTAGTGCTAACCCTTATGGAGCCTTTTCTTGAAAAAATTATTTATTATTTGTCGATAATTGGTATAGCTCTCCAGCCATCTTTCAGTATCTGTATTGCAGATACTGAACTAACACACTAGGATTATATCTCAGCAACCAGCTGTGGGATATATCCCTAATGCAAACTTCCGGTTTTGGACCTTTAAACGTCTGTTGTGTGCCTTTTAAATGTTATTTTCTTCCTTTTGGGATCATTTTGCATTGATTAAGCAAAAAAAAAAAAAATTTTTTTTTATTTTTTGTAACCTGAGGGATTAAACTTTGTTTACAAGTATGTAACCTCTTACGGGTTAAATACAGACGCAGGAATGAGCAAAAGAACGAGACCATGGAATCCGTTTTGATTTTGCAAATACAAGTCTTTACAGTCAATCTTATATATAAAAGTGAATGTTTGTATGTTTGTATGCTATAGATATCAGAACTGCCAAATGTTTCTAGATCAGTCAAGCAGTTACCACATTAAGTCACAAAGGGGCAGGTGAAGGGAGTTGGGGAAAGGGGAGGTGAAGGGGGATGGGTAAGGGGAACTGATTGGGGATGGGGAAAGGGTTTGAAACCTACCTTAATATCTAAGCTGGGTCAAATGATGGCCACATACCAAATTTTGTCTAGATCAGTCAAACAGTTACCAAATAAGTTACGAAGGGAAGGAGAAGAAGGGTGGGGGATAGAGAAGAAGGGGGTTGGAGGAAGGGGAAGGGGAAGGGGAAGGGGGAGGAGTATGGGTTTGAAACATACCCCATTATCTAAGTTGGGTCAAATGATGGCCACTGGCCAAATTTTGTCTAAATCGGTCTGGCGGTTACCATATAAGTTTCAAGGGAAGGGGTAGCAGGATGGGGGAAGAGGAAGGGGAAGGGAAGGGGGTATGTACTTGAAACCTACCCTATTATCTAAGTTGGGTCAAATGATGGCCACTTGACTTGCCAAGTTTTGTCTTACTGATCTAGATCTAGACAAAATGTGGCATGTGGCCATCCATCATTTGACCCATCTTATATATTAGGGTAGGTTTCAATCTCCCTTCACCTTCCCCTTTTCCCACCTCCCTTCCCCTCCCCTTTGTAACTTATGTGGTAACTGCTTGACCAATCTAGGCAAAATTTGCATGTGGCCATTATTTAACCCAACTCAATAATAAGGTAGGTTTCAAATCCATACCCCTTCCCCTTACTCTTCCTTCACCCCCCCTTCCCTCCTCCCTGTTCCCTACACTTCCCTTTATAGCTTATGTAGTGAATAAACTCTACAGGTTTATCATACCTCATTTTATGTACTCGATATCATAGAGATATGTTGTTTAGTGGGAGGGTGTGTTTAGTTTTAATGTGTATTCACGGTTAGTGGGGATGTGTTTAGGTTTAGCAGGGGGTGTGTTTAGGTTTAGTTAGCGGGGCAGTTGTGCTTAGGTTTAGTGGGGGTGTTTCAGTTAAGTAGGGGGATGTTTTTAGGTTGAGGGTGGGCGGTGGTGGGGGGTGGCCATAAATGGATGAAATGGACAGTCACCACAGTAATACCTGGATAAAAGGGACAGTCAGCACAGTAATACCTGGATAAAAGGGACAGTCACCACAGTAATACCTGGATAAAAGGGACAGTCAGCACAGTAATACCTGGGTAAAAGGGACAGTCAGCACAGTAATACCTGGGTAATAGGGACAGTCAGCACAGTAATACCTGGATAAAAGGGACAGTCAGCACAGTAATACCTGGGTAATAGGGACAGTCAGCACAGTAATACCTGGGTAAAAGGGACAGTCAGCACAGTAATACCTGGGGGACAGTCACCATAGTAATATCTGGATAAAATAGACAGTCATCACAGTAATACCTGGATAAAAGGGACAGCCACCACAGTAATGTGTGGATAAATGGGACAGCGAACACAGTAATATCTAGAATATGGAACAGTTACCACAGTAATATCTGGATAAAATAGACAGTCGGCACAGTAATAAAAGGGACAGCCAGCATAGTAATACCTGGATAAAATGGACAGTCACTACAATATTGTCTTGATAAATGGGAAAGTCACCATATTAATATCTGGATGAAATAGAGAGTCAGCACAGTGATACCTGGATAAAAGGGACAGTCAGCACAGTAATGCATGAATATATGGGACAGACAGAGCAGTAATGCCTAGATAAATGGGACAGTCACCACAATAATATTTGGGGGACAGTCAACAGTAATGTTTGGATAAATTGGACAGTCACTATAGTAATTTATATATATGTATTTAGAAATAGAAGTATGCATGCACTTTGAAACGTATTGAACAATTTCAACCAAAGTTGGTATACTACATATGACTTACTATTTGGAAAAAACTACTGGGGGGGGTAAGACGTCACTAGCACCAAGGGCACGAAAGGGGCTGGGGGTGGGAAGGGCTTCCCCGAAACTGGGCTGGTTCTGTCCATAAACTTAGTAACTAAATCAACTACAAATTTATCATACCTCATTTCGGTATACATATGATTCAGAATTGAAGAGAGAGAGAGAGAGAGAGAGAGAGAGAGAGAGAGAGAGAGAGAGAGAGAGAGAGAGAGAGAGAGAGAGAGTTTATCAGTTGTCATTCAGGGCAGCAAAGAGAGGGGGGGGGGGGGGGTTGTAAAACAAGCAATACACGTAAAGGACTGACGCTGATTTTACCAAGATTGGCATTATCCCCCGCCAGTCTGTGGTGTGTGTGGGGATGGACTAGCAGGACGATTGGGTTGACCCACCTATTTTGACACATATCATGCGGACTCGTCACTTGATCGGAATGCGTAAACATTCAGTAGTCTGTGATGTGTATGCATACTTCCTTCAATTCCATAGAGATAATAGTGCTATAAAGAAAGGATGCCTCAGGCCACCAAATATTTACCTCACGATTTTGTGTGTGAGTTTTTAGAAAAATACAGAAGTCTGCCATGTATGTGGAAAATACAAAGTGGAGATTATTCCAACAAAGTAAAAAGACTCAGTTTATGAGCAATTGGTTGAATTGTGTAAGAAAATGTATCAAGATGCAAACATAGGTTATGTGGAAGCAAAAATTGCTGCATTTAGAGGTTCATTTCGAAAAAGAGTTGAAAAAAGTTTTAGACTAAAGGAAATCTGGGACAGGATATGTGACTAAAAATTAAGTAACCATATTTGCAGTCCTCTTGAAATGTGCTGGCAAGTCAGTAGCATGTGCGGGTATTTTTTACCTGACGGGAGCGCCCATCCAGTCCAGCAGGATAAACCCACTACCAGTCCTTTATGCGTACGGCTTGCTTTAAGCTGGCCATAAATGTATGCGACTGGCATAATGATTTCATAGCAACTGGCATGAACTGGTCAGTCTTTAGGGGCTATTGCTGCCATTCTTGTCGAGGTTGGCCTGTCCAGTTGTCCTTCCAGTATGTTAGAATTATTGGTGCATCTTGCGTCCTCTCACGATAGTCAGCTGTGTGTGTGTGGGGAACGATTGGCCTGCCAACCCCCTAAATTGTTTCCACTCGTGCTGGTTTGCTGAGTGTGTGGGGAGGGACTTGCTGCAAAAAGTTTCAACTTGTATGATACCTGTATGAGTACTCAGATTTGATTGCACTATATCAGGGGTTCTTAAACTAGGGGGCGGGCCTCCCTTGGGGGTATCAGCAATTTCCAGAGGAGAAACGAGCCCTAGGAGAAAATTAAAAATTCTCTAATTATATTTGTTAATCTCTTAATAAGAGTGAGGAACTAATACAAAAGTATCGCCTTATAACATTAGTTTCCTATAGTCCACTACTCTGGTTAGGCTTATTGGGCTTACCATGTTTTGTAATTATTTACCTCCCTCCTTATCCCTCAAAACCCCTTCTCTTTCTCTTTTTTCCATTTTCCTTTAAATCTAGGGGAAGTGGAGGGAAGGACCAACTCTTAAAGGGGGGAGTGGTAATAAAAAGTTTAAGAACCACTGCACTATATCCTTGAAATATGTGCAGAGCTAGTCATCTGTGTAGGCAATACCCAAGTGGACTGGAACACGTGCTAGTTCTGGCTGGATAACCCCGATGCGGCTTGCATATGTGTATGGCCAGCATTAGGGGGAGAGAGAGAGAGAGAGAGTACCTGGATAAAAGGGACAGTCAGAACAGTAATATCTGGATAAAAGGAACAGCAGCACATTAATACCTGGTTGAATGGAACAGCCACCACAATAATACCTGGATAATAGGGACAGTTACCACTGTAATGTCTAGATAAAAGGGACAGTCAGCACAGTAATATATGGGTAAAAGGGACAGTCAGCACAGTAGTGCCTGGATAAATGGGACAGTAGGCTCAGTAATACACGGGTAAATGGGATAGTCACCACAGTAACGCCTGGATAAAAGGGACAGGCAGCAAGGTAATGCCTGGATAAATGTGAAAGTCAGTAGAGTAATACCACAGTAACATATGGATAAATGGGACATTCGCCACAGTAATAACTGGATAAATGGGATAGTCAGTACAATAATACTTGGATAAAAGGGATAGTTAGTCAGTACAGTAATACCTGGATAAAATGGGACAGTCAGTACAGCAATATTTGGATTAATGGGACAGTCAGCAAAGCAACGTTTGAATAAAAGGGACAGCTAGTACACTAATTTCTGGAGAAAGGGGTAGTTACCACCATAATACTTAGTTATAGGGGACAGTCATCACAGTAATATCTGGATAAAAGTGACTGCCAGCACAGTAATTCCTGGTTAAAAGGGAGAGTCAGTGCAAGGAAGGTCACAAAAAATTTTCTTAGTTCTAGAGTTTTCCCGAGCAGTTCCAGGTTGGTCAGCTAATAATAATAATAATAATAATAATAATAATAATAATAATAATAATAATAATAATAATAATAATAATAATAATGATAATAATAATAATAATAGTTTTAATGTGAGGAGTGCTTTGAAGCTGGTTCCTGTATTTGCCACTATCAAGAGAACTGCGAAAAAACTTGAATGGCCTACTAATATGTTAGTAAGGTACAGTGTGTACATAATATGCTTAAAGATGATTTGAGATCTGATTACAAAACTGTAAAAGCAATTGTACTAAGAGCATATGATTTAGTTTCAGAAGCATACAGGCAGGAATTTATAAATTTTAGGAAAACAGCAGAGGTAGCATTTGTAGAATTCCCAAAGAGAAAAGATAATTATTTTGATTATTAGTTAAAATCCAAGAAAATTAATGTATTTCATAAGCTCAGAGAATTATTGTTGTTTGAAGAGCTTAAGAACTCAATGTCTCGGGATTTAAAAACTCATCTCGAGGAGCTGAACTTAGGAACATTGTAACAGATCGCCATAGCAGCAAACGAGTATGCACTGACTCATGACACTGAAATCAAAAGTTATATATTAGCCAGTAAGCCTTCCTCCAACGATGAAAATGACAGATGGAAACATGGGTATAAGCCTCATAATTATGGTAGCACAAAACATTATTTTTGACAATGCATAATGATAATGATAGTAGTAGTGGTGGAAGTTCCCGTTGGCATAGTTTCGCTAGTAGTAGTAGGTTGTACAGTGGTAAGAGATGGAATGCTCCTGAACCCAGAGCAAATATCAGTTGATTTGGGTATAACTGCAAAAGCCATATTAAAAGCCAATTGCTATGTGATGAAAAATTGTTTGTTGAAGCAGGCTCAGGAGTGAGTGGATATGGTAACCACTGAGGAAATAAGAAGGAAGAAAAATGACTGAGGTTCAGAAAATATAGTATATGAGATAGGATCATTTGCATTGATGTGACAAAAAAGCCCCTGAATCTTCATAGTTCAGTCCCAAGTAATTTACCATATAGGAATGTTTTCATTTATAAACCAAGGTATTGTCATGGTCTATAAAACTAGGAGCTCTGGATAGTTTGCCAGTCCAAGGTATCGATATGGTTTTTGAAAATGATTTAAAGTTGAGTGACGAAGCAACTTCCTAAATATTGTCCATTTATGAACTAGATGAATTTAATGAAGACAATTTTTGAAAATATGTATCATTATGCTGTTACATGATTGAAAATTAGATTTGGCAGATGTAGATTTAGATTTAGCAAATTTCAATAGACAAATGACTGTCTTGGTAATAGACATTAAGAGCAGTAATGTTATTTTTAAAAATAATGACTGAAATATTTGAGGTCTTTATGAAGGCCCAGAAATTATACCCTACAAATTTAAAAGATTGGTTAAAACACCTGCTAATCAGGTAGAGGTGGTTAAGCTATATTTCTTAGGTGATAATAAATAAAGCATACATTTAATATAAATGCTACTAATTATGAATGAATGCAGAAGTGGAGATGTAAAAACAAATGGCCATTTTTATTTTATTGCGTAGAAAAAAAAGCGCATCTGAAGTCCCGTCCACACGGCCACACTGTCTGCAGACAAAAGAGCAAGAAATTTTTCCGTTGCTAGAAAGACTCGGTAGCCAGCACACTCGGCCGAAGTGTCATATGTAAAGCATTTTGAGCAAACACCAGTTTTTGTCTGGGGAGAGTAACATACACGACTGCCAGGTATATGAATGTGACAAAGATTGGTGCAAAGAACCAGTCCACTAGCTTTATTATTATTGTAAACAGGTATTGTATATGAAAAGCATGAAAAATTATTCTTATCAAGGTCCATGTTCAGTTATGGTAGTGCCGTTAGTAGTGTACTTGATGCACTGCAAGAATGACTAAAGGTCATTTTCAGCATCCTTTTGGCACTTAGCTTCCATTTTTCTATCTTGCTCTTCTTAACTATTGCTCTGCATATGCGAACACAGAATAGTCTGGAATATTCATTTTATATTTTTTACGGCTGACATACACGTGGCAACAGGAACATCATACACTTCTTACCATTTTCCAACTGTTCTTTCTCGTTGGTAAGAATAGATTTACTAGCCTGGTAGGCATCTATTCTAGGAGAAGGCCACCCTGAGATAACCAACTGTTCTTCAATCTTGAGTGGTGCCATGGTCTATGTACGTGATTCTTCCACTCTTCTGGATTGGAGTTCTATTGCTTGGGCACATTAAAGCACATTTCTGTTAGTTCCCTGTTCCTCTTATTTTTCAAATAGTGTATAGGGAGGTTTAGCAGAAGGGCCAAAGATGCCAAGTGGTTTAGCAAGAGGCTGTCTTATTCTTATAATTTTACCTTAACTATCACTTCATTTTCTAGCTTTCTCCCTTCAGCATCTGAAAAATATGGAGATGCATTTGTCCTTGGCGGTATACTGGCTCTTTCTAGTTCCCTTTTCATTCTGGCAATAAGTTTGTCTTTAAATGGATATACACATTTCTATTTTAATTTTCCGTGTATCTTTTATTCGTTTCAATTTTTTATTCAGTTTGCAAATATTCCTTATGCTTGTTTTATATATTATTTCTTCTCTTTGGTAGACAGAATTGATCAAGGAAATATATTTTATACAACAATGTCTATGAATAGTATAAGAACAAGAAGGATTGGGGTGTTGCTGCTGTAAATCTTTTGTTCTGAATCTCTTGTGTCTGATTTATAATACATTTAAGAACTGCTGATTTCAGGGTTTAAGCTTGCATTTATAGAGAATCAGTCAGTTTGTCTATAATAAAGCTGAGAACTGATCGTGAGGGCGTGAAGGAGTTCGTGCTTTCCAGTGGTTAAGTCATTAGTCTTTGAAGTTTATTCTGTCATCCCTACCCTTGTAGGAACTGCAGTTTTTACCCTCATTTAAGGCATAACTTTTGGCTCAAGCTTTTGTAAGCATATAGTGTGGTGAGTCTTTGATGTTGCCTTAATTGTGCTTTCCAGAGTCTAGGTTGTGTTAAGTGGCTTTCAGACTTAGTGAAGTCAAATTTTTTTCTGGATCTTTACAATTACAGTAACATGTACCATAATGGCATCTTTTCCGTCTTTTTCTTTTTAAAACTGGTTATTTCATTGCTCCTAACATCATTACTATTTTCCTACAGTTTGTTAGATTTGCAAGTTTTCATTTTCTTTGCTGCATTAACTATTGGATTAAGTCCACCCTCGTGCCCTCAAGAATATAGCCCAGTTTCAATTAACCCATGTCTTATCTAAGGCTTTTGTTAAGGTGCTTTCTAAGCATCTTTATAAATTTGTTGAAGATGATAGCCTGCTCTAAAGTTTGGGTTTTGTAAAGGCCTAGGTACTAGTGATGCACTCTAATCAATATCTATTGTCTTTCGTCAGAGGCATGCATTTTCGGTGTAGATTTTAGTGAACCTTTGGACCATATGAATCATGAAACACTTGTCTACAAGCTAAGATAAGTGAGAATTGGCTGATCTTTTATTAGTATTTCCAATGAATCTTTATTAGGCTGAACCTAAAGGTTTTGTGCTGATCGCCAGTGGAGTAGTTTTAGTAATGTCATTTCAGGTATTTTTCGAGGTAGTGTTCTTGGACCTTTGCTATCTATTATCTATATTAATGTTATATGGCAACATCTGGAGAGCAAATTGATGTGCGCACACTGATGATGCTGCTCTTCTTGCTGCTTGTCTCTTCTCTGTGCCTCTTGCCTCTTGTTGAAGAATCCTTGAATCCAGAGTTGGCACATAATCATGAGTGGAGACTGTGGAGTAGCTTTTGGGCATAACATGTAACCCCTCTAAAACTCAAAGTTTGTCGATCCAGAACACTTTTGCATTCTGATTTACTTATAGATAGATTGTTTGCAATATTATTTTTTTGATTTATGGTGTAACTTTTATACGAAATTGACATTTGAGAAGAACAGAGTATGTAATAATGTTTTCTCAGTTTCTCAGATTTTTTCGAATGTTTCGTAATGAAGCTATTGTGTCTAAGTGTTGTAACTCTTAAGTACTTTCCTCCAGCACAATTTTATTTAAATAGCTTGGATAGAGTTATGTCGTCAGTTAAGTTTATTTTGCCAACACTTAATGTTGACTTGTGACACAGACATAAAGAGTGTTCATTATGTTTGTTGCATAAAATGTACTACTACAACCAACATCATCCTAATATACTTTGCCTGACCCAGATATCTTTGCACTGCTGCAGTGTGTTGATTACTAATATCAGGTTCTTTGTGAGACTTTATAAAAATGTATAAAAAGCTTCCAAACCCTATCCTCAGTTCATCTTTAGTCTAACTAAGCGATTATACATAAAATGTGACGAGATAAGCTTCAGAAAAGATGATGTAAAGGATGGATGGCGGTGGTGGTAACTTGGCTCCTCCAACGGTCATGTCACTGAAGGAAGTAGTCAACTGCCCAACTAGGTAATTTCATCTCCTCTGTTTATGTTTCTGGCTGCTAGCCTGCTCGATCTTCTCACGGGATGTTGTGATATTGCACGTAATCTCTTCTTTAAGCAAGGAGAAAATTCATTCCTGTATTCTGCTGACGTCTCCTAAATTCAGGTGTATCGGTTTTACTTTATCTCTCCCCATATTAATTTACTTATTGCCTTTTCCTTTGACTTGTTTCTCTTTGCAGGCCCTCTAGGGTTTCTAATCTGATGTCTCTGTCCATAAGGGTTTTCAACTTAAAATCTAAAGAACGTCAAGGGAGAAAGAAACCACCCTCAACTCCTTCATTTCACTGCCTTAAACACTGAATGTCTGAAAGTGCCTTCATTTCATAAATCATGCTTGATTGATTTATTTTAGCTTGCTAGATCTCAGGCTCATTACTGGGCAATTTATAAAGTTATTTCTGGTTGTGATAAAAGGGTTGCTGATTACATTGTTGTTGGCAGTAAAAAGCCAATATGGCTGCCAAAAACCCAATATGGCTACCATACATTACCTAAATAAAATTTCAATAGTTTAGCTACACTGTTAGCCAAATCTCCAATTGGTCTGATCATAATTTATGTAAATATTCATAACATTCATTTCACAGGCTTTCATATTATTCATCATCCTCACATTCTGCATTATCACATTTGTCTGATTCAGTAGAACATCTGCACAATTCAGTACACTTAAGTTTATTCTTTCTGCATTTGCATACATTGGTTGAACATCTTGACTTGGAACAATTGCACTTGACCAAATAAACTATTGCATTAGGAGCCGGTGGCCACGGAGTCATTACTGACTTGCATTCTCCATCTATTAAATTCCACCCTTAGTCATCAGGCTTTGGTAACTCTCAATTTACAATGATGTCATTGTACCAAATCATTGCCTGCTAGTGTGTCTGCATTATATCAGCTCTGGTAGGAGGGAGAGCTTCATTATGTGCTTGTTTTTTCTTGAAAAGCCACCACCTTAAATCTGCTACATTTGCTTTTTCTGTATGAGGCAAATACACCTGACAAATGAATGCTTCAGTGGCACTGATTGAGCGCTTGAGATGGTCTTTCTGCCTCACTAAGCTGAGAAAGTGCACGAGCCTTACCATCGTTTGGGTCCAGCTCCTTCAGCACTTTCCAAAATGTCAACTTTTCCTTGCCAGCAAATCTTCCAGTGACATCCGCTCCTGATAATGCATGGAAGGCTGGGAGAGAGGCAATCCTATTGGGACCCAAAGCATTGACGATTGGAGCAAGAGTACTACTCTACGGTTTTTACCAACTCCTTAGATGGAACGTGTCTCTAGAAAGAATTGGCTAACGCCTAATGGCTAGTACGAGGACATCTGTGTCTGGCGAATAAATTCTTGAAGATGTGGCACCATTTTGTGTGGCATTTACACAGTGCAGGATAAGCTTGGTGTCTGCTTCTTCTTGGGAGCTTGAAAGGCCTGCAATTTCTCTATGTGTGGCCTTTGCTTGATTACACAAGTCTATATTAGAGGCTTGCCACTTGCCTTAGCATACAGAAACATTTTGTCTGCTAGATATGTAGTAAACTCATCTTTTGTTTTCACATGGGCAAGCTTTCAGGAAAGTTTAGATTTTTTGTTATATTCCTGATACTGATACTGACAATGATTAAAAAATAAAAAAACAACAAAAACCAAGCCATACTTGAAAACTACTTTTTTGTCATGATTGGCTAGCTATCAGTGAATTCACTAAGCTCCTCCCCATTTATACCATGTTCGTCAGCTTTCAGCAGTAAAAGCGGGAAGGTGGTCTTTTTTAACTATGTTGATATTTTAATATAACTAAACTATGGTGTCTTGTGCCACATAAATCAGAAAAACATAAGGAAATTTGTACATTTTCATTGCTTTCCAAGAAATATTTCTGCAGGGGACGTCATAACTATAGTATGTTGTCTTCTTCCATTTAGCAGATGATTTTCCGTCAGTCAGGGATAGAGCAATTACATTATGCTTTATGTCAATTACAGTTACAATTATAATTACCAGTCCTATTATCAAATTACAATTACAACTAAATTAATATTAAATAGAAATAAAGAAGTATGATTACAATTACCTTAAAGATCTGTAAATAATTATATTTCAATTAAATTACAATTACAATTACAACAAGCCTGCACTCAACACACAGCCCTGATGTAAAGGGGGCGTGGCCTAAGCAGGCAAGAGATGCTGATGAGTCAATTACCTTTGCTCCGGATGCAGCCACCTTACTTATTATCACCTTGGTCAGTGTCTCTCAAAACATCATACACTGATGATCTCCGCTCCCACCTCTCCTGACAAACACGTCTTTCAAAAATCCTAACTTTCAGTACACCTCAGTTGTACCCGAAGAAAAGTAGTGCTTTTCTATTTCATCCCTAAACATTGTCAAGTCAGTGATTTAAGGATTTTAATGATTATGAATTGTGCTTCAGTAAACTTAATGCTACAGTATGTATAGTGAAATAAACATCGAATTTAAAGATAAAATATATTCTTTCATTCTTTACATGGCATCACAGTGAATTCATCATTATTGTCTTGTGTTTCATACAGTATCATAGCTAAAATGCCATGGATGACAATGCTACCAAAAAATTATTGTTAGGGCTATCAATATGAAAATAACAAGCAAAATATTAAGAATATTAATCTCTCTCTTCTCTCTCTCACTCATCTTCGTGTAGTCACGTCCTGGTCACGTGACCAGTCGATGACGTCATCATTGTGATCACACTCCCTCGATAGATGAAGTCTTATGGGGAAAAAGCAAAATAAGACGTCATTATCGTCACTATCATTTTCATTGTCACCATCTCTCATATCCTATAGTGGATATCTCGATGCAAAAAAAATAGTTACTTAGAGAGATATTGATACCTTATGGAAGAAATTCATTGATCCCATTGGTTTTTCTTTCACTACATTTTTTCTCATTTTCTCCAGTACCCCTCTCATTATTCCTTTTTATTATATATTATTATTATTATTATACGATTTTTTCGTATAGAGATTTCCGCTAAAGGATATTAGAGAGTGTGATAGTAATAATGATAGTGACGATAATGACGTCTTTTTTTTTCTCCCATAAGACTACTTCTATCGAGGGATTGTGATCACGATGATGACGTCATCGACTGGTCACGTGATCAACACGTGACTACAAGAAGATGAGAGAGAGAGAGAGAGAGAGAAGAGAGAGAGAGAGAGAGAGAGAATTTAATATTCTTAATCTTTTGCTTGTTATTTTCATATTGATACTCCAGGGAAGATATTCATGAGAGTGATACTTAATAGAATAAGACCTATAGTAGAAGAAAAACTTAAGAATGGCAGTGTGGTTTTAGAAGTGGAAGGTCAACAGTGAATCAAATTTTCGCCTTAAGACAGATAATTAAGAAGAGATGGGAGTATGTGAAGACAATGTTATGTGCTTTTATAGACTTGGAGAAAGCATATGATTCAATATGGAGGGATGGAATGTGGAGAGTGGCAGAACACTATGGTATACCACTGAAAGTGATAAGGATAATAAAGACTGGTACCAAGGTGTGTGCAGCTGTATACAGATGGATGGACAACAAAGTGACTGGTTTCCAGTTGGAAGTGGGCTAAGACAGGGATGTGTTATGCCACCCACCTTGTTTAATGTATATTTTGACCACATAATGAGAAGAGTGATGGAGAATGAAAACAGAGGGGCTAGTATTGGTGGATCATTTTTTTTATGGATTTGGACTTTGTTGATGATGTTGCATTGGTTGCTGATACGTGGCTGGTGCTGGTAGGTATGGTAAAGAGGATGGACATCAGCACAAAGAAGAGCGAGATTATGGTTGTGAGTAGGGATGATGATTGGGTGCACATGGAAGATATGTCAATCAGAGGATGGGAACTCAAGCAAGTTGAGAATTTTGTATACTTGGGAAGTGTGGTTACAACAGACGGGAGGCAAATTGATGATATGCAAAGAAGAAAACTAGGAGCAGCAAGAGCTTTTGAAGTTCTGAGAAGAAACGTGAGGTCAAGGCATGAAATCAGCTTGAAAACTAAGATGAGAATATTTAATGCAGTAGTACTGCCAGTCCTGATATGCGGTTCATCCACCTGGGCACTGACCAGAACAGAGGAGGGAAGGTTGGATGCTGATGGGGATACTTGGCATTAAATGGGACGATTTTGTTAGGAATGAAGACATCAGGATGAGATGAAAGCAAATGTCAGTCAGTATCAGGCTGAAGAGGGAAGGCTGACATGGTTTGGACATGTTGAGAGGATGGATGGGAATATAGACCTCAGAAGTGCACTGAGAGCAGTACAAATAGGAAGAACAAGAACGAGGTGGATAGACGTAATCGTCAGAGATATTGAAGAACTCTAGAACCTAGAGAAAGCAAGGGAAATGGCTCAGGATAGAGAAAGAGGGAGAGGAACTGTATCAGCCTTATGCCACTGGCCAGTGCCAGGAAGATAAAGTAAAGTAAAGTAAGTAAGCCCTACCAATAATTTGTTGGTAGCATTGTCAGCCATGGCATTTAAGCTACGATGCTGTATGAAACACAAGACAATAAATGATGAATGTGTAATAGTTACATAATAAAAATATGGAATGTTACTCCATATATATAAAAGACTAAAACTAAAGAGGTCAACCAGATTGCTTGCAGGAATGTGATCAGACTAGAGACGCTAAAGATGACGTATACAATAAAAGTAGGCTAAGATAACATGCCGTCACCTGTAGTCATTCAATTGTTTATAAACTTTAGTCCAAGCTTCCTGCTTCAGACAACTACCGCGACCTATAATTCAAACGGCCTACGTGATCTGTAGTGTGTCTCATTGTATGTATGTTCATATGTTCGAGCTACTGTCTGTTCCTTTATGACTTGTAACCGAGATGGTAGTAGAACAGAATAGAGTTAGCTATCGTCATTAGAAGACCTGTACCTCTTTACCTAAGCTTTATCATGTAGAGAGAATAGAATTAGCCATCATCATTGGCAGAAGCGATCAAGCTATCGTCATTAGAAGACTTGTACAATCATACCTGATCTTCACCATGTAAACTCAGAAGAATATATATATTTTTATACTTCGTGTTTTCGACTAGAACCTCACATCATCACCGAATCATCATGAGTTTAACACATCCTCGTCATAACCAAAGAAGATAATACCGACTTCGTAAGTGATCTACAAACCCCAAGACACTCCATTGAATATGGAAGTGCAATACCAACCGACTTAGCGTAAGATTATCGCTAGTCTAACATTACCTTATAGGGCGCCTTATTATACGAGGCAACAGCCCTAAAAAATGCACCGTAATGTCATGTAAGGAATGAAAGAATAGATTTTATCTTAAAATTTCATGTTTATTTCACTATACATATTTTACCATTATGTTTACTGCAGCACATAATTCATATATCATTAAAATCCTTAAATCACTGGCTTGACGATGTTTAGTGATGAAACTGGGTAATACTACTTTTATTCAGGTAAAACTGAGGTGTAATGAAAGATATAATTTTTGAAAGACGTTTTTGTCAGGAGAGGTGGGAGCGGAGATCCTCGCTGTATGATGTTTTGAGAGACACTGACGAGTTTGCAACTTTCGAGCCCTATGGTTGGCGAATCAACACCCAATCAGGAACGTCGTAAGGGATGGGGTTGGGTATCAGATGCACAGGTGCTGTGCATTATAGGTCATGCTATGTCCTATGATTCTTAGTTTCCTCTGTTTCCTTACCGTTTAAAAAAATAAAATCAATTATTCATCTCATGCAATCATTCATTCCTTTGGAACCTTGTCTTCGCTGACACATATCTTAACATACCTTTGAAAGCCACTCATTACAAGCAAGTTCAAAATTGTACAGTAGCATCACACTTGTAATACATCAGCTCAAAGTCTCTTTCTATTGTGCAACCACCAACATTAATGAATCCAAATTACATTATCCTCCCTTATATCTGGCCTCATTTAACACTGCCTCTCTTCTACCATTCCCATCTAGGAAATCTTAACAATACTGTTGCGAACCCTGAGAGGCCCTCTCCAAGTTCGATATTATGATAATCAAAAAGAATTCAACACCAACAGTTGAAACTGGGGATACAAATATAGAAAGAAACACTAACAGAACAAAGGTTTATTTACAAGCTTACTAACAAAGATAAATTCAGAATGGTGTCTCCTATTTACATAAAAAAGGTAAAATCTTACATGCGTGAACTGGGGAAACAGTGGGGTAATGAAAGTACTTGCTGGCCAGTTTTGTGACTCGAAGCGATGGCTTCACAAAGGAGAACGGTGGAAATTTAGTCGTCTTCTTGACTCCGTACTGCGGAAAGCAATTTTTATTCTTGATACTCGAAGGGCAGGAACTCCTCGAAACCTCTTGTAGGAATTTTCTTCTCTCAAGGCTTGCTCAACGTCAAAACCCCAGTCGTTCTCACTAACTGGACGACTTGACTCGAATTCAACCAAGCTCTCGTGCGCAAACTTCCTCTCTTATCCTTCGTCTGTTCCTTCTCTTATCTCTCTCAGATGATCTCTGATCTCTAACTGATGATCTGATCTGTGACTCTGATCTCTCCTACTTCGTCAGCCGTATTTACACGGTGACATGGGGGCGGCCTACGGGGCGGAGCATGAACCTCACAGACTCCTGAGATGACCAGAACGTCTTAGAAGAATCTCGACGAAATATTGCATCATATTTCACTGCATTTTCTGACGACGTGACGGCACGTGTTGTGTTCCACAAACTCCCGCTGATTCTAGAACCATCATGAGAACAGGGGTCTCCAACACACACGCGAAAGCCTCTTTGCTGCAGACCTACTTGAAGAAAATGCATTTTCATTTCCTTTAACTTATTCATTGCTATGAAGCCATTACCATGACAAATACTAACCCCATTGACATAGGAATGCATTCTCTTTATCTGCATCTTTTAATCTGATCTCCATTTGCTATCTAATGTTTCTCTCTGTTTTCATTTTTCATTTTAATTAGATGCCCCTTTATTTTTGACTATCGATTCCATCTCACTGATATGCAATTGCCCTGAACAAATGGCTTAATACTTTACTAAATCTCTCATGTCCTCTTCTCGCCATTCACTCTTTGCATCACATTTTCTACTCTCCTATAAGCACAAATGCTCTTTGATGACTTTGACCCTTGCACACTCTTCACATACTCCTCACACTTCTGTGTGTTTAACCCTAATCCATATTCAATCAATTTTCTTCTCAGAGATTATTCTCACTTCCCTTATATCAAACTTATTTACAATGATATTTTCACCCTTTCTTCCCACACTTTAAGTTTTAGTAATTGTAACCTATACTTTATCAAACAGAATGAGTAGAAGCTATGCTTCTACTCATTCATCATCTTGCTCTTCCGTTTACTTTGTACACATATGTTATCTAAGTCAAAGGCCTCGCATCTGTTTTACTAACGAGGCAACCTGTTGGTTCTTTTGATCTGCATCATAGATGTCGTTTGGTAAATACCACTCCTTCTTAGTCAAGTCTCATTGACTGTGATAATATTTTCTAAGTCTCATTCAATAGCTACTTTCTGGTATGAAGGTGAAGACGTTGAAACTCAGTATAAAATATAAGTTATATCTAACAAGCTACATCACTGGATAGCTGCAAGAAGGTTTGATAGGTCTTCAAGCGAAGAGGAGGAGGTAAAGCATGAGATACAATTCTGTTTACAAAATCATAGGTGAGCAAACACTGCTCGATATGCATACATACAGACGGACATACGAAACTAGGCTAGTGACGTAGACACAATCTGTTGGTGAGAACGTCAACATGTTTTCTCAGAGGAGGCATTGTTGACGTTACATTTAGCAATGTTAAATGATGACTCCAGGTGTCCACACACCAGGACGCTTATTCAAAGGACGACAAAGCAACGTCAAGGCAACATCAACGCTTCGTCAACGCTTCATCAAACTTCAACAAACTCCTACATGACCCCTTGGTCACTGGTTATTTATCATCTTAGTACATTACACTATAGAATGTCAAAATACATTCTTTATTATATGTAAACCTTACATAAGTACCTGTTGCTAATCATTTTCTCCTATTAGTGGGCAGCCATTCAACACACTATCACAACTGTGCTGTCGAAACATATAAAATCATTCAAGTCTTAGTTTCTTTCTGGTCTTCAGCCTTTTCATTACTTTCCCTATATTCTTAACATTCTCTACTACAAGCATTCTGCAACTCAACATATATTTAATGCCTTCCACTTTGATGCACTATTTCAAAATTTTTTGTTTATTCAAAATTCATTAAGTTCTCTTACTGCTTGCACTTTCGACCCGAGAGTGCATGGACTAGAGCTTCTCTACTTTTGTATCTTTTATTATAAGATTAAATTGTTCATTAATATTTCTCTGCATTTACTGCCCTGTAAATTATCTTCTTATAATCGCTGTCTATGTTTATTGCTCTCCTTCCCTCTTATTTTATCATTTACTTTTTTCTCTCTTACTTTCTTTTACACAGCCCTATCAGTCGTCAAATAATCTTTTTTGTCAGTCGCTTACTTTCACATGTAGCCACTTACAGTTCTCATTCATTCTTCCAACACACCAGTAAACGGAATTTTAGATAATGGCTCTCTCTCGTACTCTTCCCACCTCCATGATTTGAGCACATATTACATCCTGTGCCTACTTATGTGCTCTTTTGTCCTCACTTTTTATCAAACTCTCCTGTCTTTATTACATGCTTTTATCTAACTCGACTTCTGCGTCTGCTTGACCTCAAATCTTGTAACACAATTTTCGACCTGTTCCCTTTGTCCGGTGACAATACAACCTTACATAATCAGCAATGACCTTTAGTGATCCTACAGTGACCTCTCCCAGTATCTCAGGATTTGTATGAAACTCTTCGGATTTTTCACAACTTTGATTCGGAAGAATCTATCTAACTTTATAACACCCCTCCCTGACCTTCCTATGCCATCCCCCTCCCCTCCCCCACCTCAGCACACAATCAAGTGTTAATTTAGCTGTGTCCTCCCCCTTCCCTCTTACATCACCTCCACTTTCATCATTCATCCCCCTCCCCTCCTCCTTCCCCCTCCCCGCCTTCCCCTTTTTTACTTTTTAGTTCATTTTAATAAAAGCATGTTTTAAACATTTTTTTCAATATACGACAGTATTTTCATATATTCCTCTCCACCTGATATCTATTTAAAAATTTTTTGTAACCACACTATTTTGAAGTAGAAGTCCAGCGACTCTTCTTTTCATTATTACATCCAACAACTTGTCTTTCACCAATTCTTGTACTTAGAAATAATCAAATTAACTGCCTAGCCATTTGCTCTTTCCCTATGTACACTTGTGAATAAACATGCATTTACCAAACATATTTCCAATTGTCAGCAACCTTTGCATTAAAACCATATAGCACAACACATTCATGCTCTTCAACTGCAACCAACCACAGACTTACTCTCACAGGTTTTTTTTTTGCTTTGTTTGTTTTCCTTTCTTCAACCATAATTATACACCTAATAGTAGTAAAGCTACTTCTCTGAAACACCCTAACGTAGCAGTGTAACATTCAAACTAACATATCTGCTCTCTATCAATAGTCCCCAAAATACCCTTATACCGAGCACATTATTGTCACTTCTCTACCCTTACACCCCTCAGCTTCTCCAGGTATAATCATTCCTTGTTGTATCCATTCTTCCACTTACTGTCCTTTCACCCTTGTCTCACCAGTCTTCTCTTCTTCAATAAATAAAGTCAACTATTTGACATTTCTTATCTTCAGCACCATATGCAGACATACCTTCTAAACTAAAAGACTCAATTTATGAATTTTTTCCTTTGCTTTTTGAATATCAGTTCTGAGTATATCTCTATTATTTTCTTTTTGCTTCATCTCGAAGAGTGAAATGAGTGATTGTACTTGGCCTCAGGAGACGAGGTTCCTCTGCTATTTCTGGAGGCATTCCTCACGCCAAGGAGTCCACAACTCTCGAACGATCTTCAGACTATCGATTAACTGAACCTGACATACGTGATTATCATTGGCCTTAAGAGAGAGAGAGAGAGAGACTTGTCCAGCATTAGGGATATATCCTTCCGCAAATGATTTACAACACTAGCAAACTTACACTTTCTCGATTTCTTCACACTTTTTGGATACACTTGTCCACTACAAAGACTGAAAGCCAAAAGAAATATGAATAAATTCTGATGTCCATATCAAGTTTCGAACCTGAATCAGGAGTATCAGTACGGGTTCGAATCCTGCTGTGGATGTGAGAATTTATTCATATTCTTCCATTTCAGTCTTACTCTTTGTAGTGACAAACATATTCAACAAGTGTAAAGTAATCGAGAACTTAAGAGGCTTTATAAAAGCGACTAGTAAATTTTACACACACACACATACTCACACACACACACACACACACACACACATATATATATATATATATATATATATATATATATATATATATATATATATATTTATTAGGGCTTGTGCCTTGTATGATAAGGCGCCCTATGAGGTAATGTTAGACTTGCGATAATCATACGCTAAGTCGGTTGGTATTGCACTTCCATATTCGTGGGAGTGTCTTGGGGTTTGTAGATCACTTACGAAGTCGGTATTATGTTCTTGGTTATTACGACGATGTGTTAACTCATGATGATGATTCGGTGAGGAGGTTCTTGTAGAAAACATGAAGTATAAAAAATTATATATTCTTTTGAAGTTTTACATGCTGAAGATCAGATATGATTGTACAAGTCTTCTAATAACGATAGCTTGATCGCTTCTGCCAATGATGATGGCTACTTCTGTTCTCTCTACATGATAAAGCTTAGGTAAAGAGATACGGGTCTTCTAATGACGATAGCTAACTCTGTTCTGCCTGTCTACCATCTCTGTTACAAGTTATGAAGGAACAGACAGTAGTTCGAACATATGAACATACATACAAATGACATAGTTTCATACGAACACACAATCAAAATGAGACACGCTACAGATCACGTAGGCCGTTTGAATTATAGGTCGGGGTAGTTGTCTCAAGCAGGGAGCTTGGACTAATGTTTATAAACAATTGAATGACTACAGGTGACGGCATGTCACCTTAGCCTACATACGTATTGTATACGTCATCTTTAGCGTCTCTAGTCTGATCACATTCCTGCAAGCAATCTTTTATATATATGGACTAACATTCCATATTTTTATTATGTAAACACTTACATTAGCTCGGTCAGCTACCAAAAACAACTACTGAATATTACTCAAACTTGACATGCACTTGACTTATAGGAGTGTGATACAGACACTATGTGAATATATATAGATAATATATAAAATACTTATAAGTAAAAAAATTAATGGTGTACACTAATACAGATTCAAGTAATAAAATATAAAACAATGATATTGGTAAATAATAGTGATCACGTGATATATAATGATACAGTTTTTTCACTTCATCTCATTAAGATACATATGCTACAGAAAATACTAATGTACTCTGACAATTGCATAGAATGAAGATTAACATGATAAAAATCATATTTTAACTGATAAAAAATTTCATATATGAATTGATAAAATTATTAATGTTTATGCTGATTGATTCGTTGATTTTTATGCTAAATGTTATATATCTGATTCATTAATCAATATACTAACTCATATATAACTGCAGATAATGGTAAGATAAAAGGTAACATATTGATTATAGGCTACCTGATTTGTTTAGACATATGTATATGGATTCATATAATTATGATTAATATATGTGCACTTTAAATAGATTCCTATTGCGTACACGCAATGATATATTTCGATTCCGTTATTTATGATCATTTATATATAGATTCCTAGTGCGTACACGCAAAAATATATTTCGATTCTGTTATTTATGATCATTTATATATAGGATACATGATACTTTATATATATAGGATACATGACCGAGGTTATACTACTTCACTTTTAACTAGCGTTCGAACAACTTTTCGTCCATTACACAGTTCCAGACAACCACCTATAGCCCAATGAAACGGCCTATTTCACAGGGTTAAAACAAGGGGAAAATTTGCCTGGGCGGGTCCAACGTTCTATTTTGCGCTCATACTTATTCTCTGCATCCTAAGCTACACGATTACGTTCGCGATGAATAAAAAAACATCCCCAGCACGAGTCCTTCGCCAGCAAAGTAGAGTTGAATATCCTTCGGGTCGTAATTGTCGGAAGTAT
This sequence comes from Macrobrachium nipponense, assembly GCF_015104395.2. Lineage (NCBI taxonomy): Eukaryota > Metazoa > Arthropoda > Malacostraca > Decapoda > Palaemonidae > Macrobrachium > Macrobrachium nipponense. Next base: position 50,377,524 of record NC_061110.1, on the reverse strand, counting down.
GTCCCTTTCGTAGTCGATTCCGACAGCCGCCGGAGCATTCCGCATTAAAACAAGATTAACGACGAGATACGGTGTCGGTCGAAGAAGTCCATGAAATTCCTTTCACATTGTAGGCGGTTGTTACTTGACTGTAGTCGTCCGCTGCGACGAACGATTTTTTGAAGTTGCGATGTGAAACTCTCGTACTGCAGGATACTGTAACCAGGTTCCATTAATCAGCCTGCAAGTGAAATTATACTTGTCACAAGGGCAAAGTAAATTCAGACGACATCCAAATACAGGGGAGGGAAGAGAGCCATTTAGACCAGACGTAACCCACATGAATTCGCTGATATTTTGGAATTCAAAAGAATCCGCTGTACAAACTTTTTTGTTTTTATCCATGGCATTAACAATGAGTGAACATATCCAGGTCTATGCATCGACTTGTAAAAATATCCATAATTATAAAAAATAAATAGATATCATTACGAATCTCAAAGAAAATTCGATATTACTGGTAGTAAGTTACTAGACAAAGAAGTGTAAGATTGCCAGGCAACATAAGAGTCAAAGAGAAGATTAATCATGATTCTATGTGCCCTAACAAAAGTTTCATATTCAATTTTCTCGTGCGCATCCTCTGAGGTTAACTTTTAAAACATTATTAATAGGTAGGAGATGCAACGAAAAACCCACTATGTAACTAATTTCTATATAAACTTTGGGTTTTTCAAGAAAATGTAACATTTTCCCATGAATGTGATTTACCTGGATTGTAATAAGCTAATGTTGCAAGTAAATAATCCATATCCATATCGTGATACTTCTAAATGTCTATGAGGTTCAGAAAAAATTAATTCATTTTGATGTTATAGAAATTCTATTTCCTTATTTTGTTTATTAATTTTAAAATGATTGCAAGTTGCATTGCGCATACCGATAGACACTTGTACCTAACGTCTGCCTTGCCCATGAGAAGTTCGGGCTAAGCATTCCTTTCTCCAGTCAATCTGCTTTGCAAGCGCGAGATGAAGCCTGTGCAAGCAGATATTTGAGGTTAAAGGAATCAATGCTGATACGGCAAACGCGACAGACCTTCTAGAACTGATGACGTCGTCACCAGCTTAAGAGTTACGTTACTTGCTGTAATAAATACGACTTTAGGATAAATTTTTTGTTTTTTAATACTCGACCCACATGAGAAGAATGTCTGAAAAAAAAACAGTACCAAAATTGAACAATATATTAGTTTCATGTTGGAAATCTGCATAATTGTAATTATGTTAAATTAAATATTCCTTATTCAAACTATATGAAAAAGGTTTCCATACAAATTCTATATATATTATTAGCCCTGTATAAGATTCATATAGGATTATTCCATAGATAACATTTTCACTTCTAGACTTCCTGACTTTAAAATCCCTTTTATTGTATTTTATTTTATTTATTTATTTATTTATTTATTATTATTATTTTTTTTTTTTTCATTGACTACGAATATAAATCACCGGGACAGACAATATGTCAGTAGGTTTTGGATATGTGTTTGAACTTTTAGCTTATTTGTCCATTACTAAAGCGTTAAGTTAGAGTTCAAATCTTTACGCATATATATTTGGATATTTAATTAATCTATGGTTACGTTTTGCTTATTGATTTTATCGTGATTCCTTTTTTATTATAATTTGTAACCCTTCCGACTTCTTACGGAGTGTATTATATTGACTCCACTTGTATCCATATTTATTTTATTTTTTTTATATTTATTTATTTATATATTTTTTATATATATTTGATAAATTAATGGTTGGCTTGAATATGTGGAAAAGTGTTCTAGCGGCGTACCGTATAAGGCTACTTGCGGCATCAATTCTATAGATACAAGATATAAATGATAAAGGTATTTAAAACAAAACCGCGAGAACCGCTATAATCCAGTTCGGATCCAATATCACGAGTTGTAACTCGTAAGACATTGACACTTCCTATTTAATTATCAGTTATTCTACCAAAACCGATTGACTCTGGGTGATAAAATATATTATTGGTTTTCTTAATGGAAAGGAATTCACACAACGTGTTAAGGAGATTATTATTGATTTACACCACCCGAGTCACAGATTATTATGTGTTGAATTCCATATTTACTGATTTAGCACTCATAAATATTCCTAACGCACTCAATTGCGGTGTTTGTTTTTAGTGCTATTAATTCTATATAACGTGTCAAGGAACTATTAACACTAAGAAGTGTTTATTCCCTCTGTCAGACTCGTAATTCTGTTAATAATTCTACGTATATTCTTTTAAGGATTGATTTGGCACAGGATAGGCTCCTAAACTGACAGGTGTCTTAGTGTATCCCTTGTTTTCATGACACGTGTTACAATTAGTTATGTGCTTTTTATATCTGTAAGCATTGTAGGCCAGTAAAATAGTGATTTGGCTTTCTGTGACATAGTAGGGAACCCTGGATGACGGAATGCAACCAGTTTATGACGATTAGTATGAAAGAGATTATTACTACTACCTGGTCGTTAGTCATCTGCTGTGTTCTTCGGGTTTTCCTCGTCACAGACCTACATATAATATTACATTTGATTACATTATTCTGATACACATACTTTAAATATACTTTTGCTTTAGGGTTTCTGCTCGAAGTGTTTATTGTTTTTGCTTAGCCACTGACCCTGTTTCTGTTCGAAGTGTTTATTGTTTGGTGTTATTGCTGCTGACTCTGTTTCCGTTCGAAGTGTTTATTGTTTTGGTTATGTCTGTTGACTCTTGCTTTGTTCAGTTTGTAACAGTTCTGCGCTCCAACCCAGATATTCAATGCTCGCGATCTCTTGGGTTAAGGAATTTTCTTGTTTAGATACGGTTTTAACAATAGGCACGGATATTTCTATATTTTTTAGTCTAATTAATGGTTCTTTGCAGTATGGTGCGGGATTGCGGGATAATGCGTCAGCTATGATAATTGCTTTCCCAGGTAGATATCTTATCTTGGCTCCAAAGACCTGAATGATCATTTGTCACCGAGTTCCTTTTGGACTGTGATTAAAGCCTTTGAAAAACTCGGTAAAGGACTCATGTTCAGTAAGGACTTTATCAGGATAGCCATAGATTATGAACTTAAAATGTACTAGCGAGTTAAAGATACCTAGCCCTTCCTTGCCTATTACTGTATATTTACTCTCAGAGGGCTTTAGTTTACGTGAATAAAGAAGCTATAGGGAAGAACTTTTTATCATATTGCTGAAGTAGTATCCCTCTTACCCCTTGGTCTGAGGCGTCTGTTGCAATAAAAAAAATTCCTTATTTAAATCAGGGATTTTTAAGTTAGGTAAGCTGCATTATTCCGCTTTTAAGATATCGAACGCCTGTTGATGCTTTTTAGACCATAATTAATCTACGCTCTTCTTCGTAAGATCTGTTAAAGGAGCTGTCATGATTGAAGAGTTACATATTTACATACGATTATAATACCCACTAAAGCGCGAAAGTGCTGTATCCCCCTTTTACGTTAATAGGTACCGGAAAGTTATGAATAGCCGACACCTTACCATGGACTACTTTAAGACCTTGACTAGACACATAAAACCTAGATAAACATGTTCGGTTTTAAAAAACTCACTTTTAGATATTTTACTCTGAGATTATTTGTCTTTGTCTCTGTAGCACTAGCTCTACTTTATGTGAATGTACTTCTAAGGTATTAGAAAAGATTACAAGATCAACCATATAAGCATGTAGGGTATCCCCTAAAAGTCTCCAAACACTATATTGTAATTGGGGTGCAACGTAAGCCGGAGGCATACGTAAAAATTGATAATGTCCCCTGAGTGTGCTGAAAACGGTGTATGAGGTACAATCACTTAGGTAATGGTATCTGGTAAAAGCTTTTAAGTAAGTCCAAGTTGGTGAAAAAAAAAATTTATTCTAACCTAACAGAGATAAGATGTCGTCGGTACATGGCACTGGAAACTATCGGGAGTCGTTTCCTTGTTTAAGCGTCAGAAATCTACGCAGATACGCCAAGTCCGATCTTTTATGGCATGACGTTTGAGGGAAAAATTATATGGGCTTATTTGATTTCCTAATGACTCCTATTACTAACATTTTTCAACTTCGTCATTTATCTCTATTTTGAAATTTCATTGAGAGTCTATGCGAAGGTACGTATATAGCTTTATGTTTGTCCTTAGACCGTATTTTGTTTTCAATGACATCCGTTTTTCTCCCAGAGATCACTCGCTAGTGGAGAAACTTCCTGGTATTCAGGTAGAAGATAAAAAAAATTTCTGCTGAATCACCTCTGCTTGAATGACTTTACGGATATTACTTTAGATAGATTAACAGAGAGATTCATCCACGACTGATTGGGCGGGATTAAAAGTTAGCAACAATAAAAAATGCGATATTTATAACTTCCGTATCCACGATATGTATACGTTTGTGGATCACTAGATTAACTTGTTGCTGTGTCAACCGTGTCTAGGGCTTTGTTCGCGGAAATCGTTATATTTCAGAGTGTCGGGAAGGATTAAAATTTCATTTCCCAGCAAAGTCTTTTTACACGCACTAAGACATTCGAGGGTGCATGCTTCTCGAGATTTTGCGTGCAAAGTGCGACTGCGGTTGTGGGAGAATTCTGTTGGGTCATTTGAACAAAGTTACGATTTATGAGACAAATGTATAGTTCCTTTATATAAGTTATTATTTGATTAACTTTCTCTTTTTGTTCAAACGGATTTTAATGTTTGAAGGTTTATAGGATTTTCCTTTGATAAACACGCCTTATTTTGCAGGATGTAAGATAATATTTTGTATACCCCTAGATGGATCTTACAATTACACTAGATACAGATCAATGTTTTTTATAACTATAGAGGTATCTGTAAGCGCTCGCTTATCCGGAGTTCTCATTAGGGAAGTTCGAACAATAGACGGTGAGTCCGTAAATACAGGATATTACGTGTACTAAAATAATAACACAAGATATTCTAATTTTACGCGCGTACAGTCGGGCTTAATCCACCACTACTTATAATAACTTATTTATTAAAAAAAACGAGAACCTGCTCTGATTACTTGATACAGTCGTGTGATTCATAGGAAAAATCCTTTTTAATTCAAAAAGATATCGGTATGTATGATCAAACATCGCTTTTCCCCACTCTGCTAGAGTCGCTTATTGTGTGGAATTTGCTTTGCTTTGAAAACTTCGGCAGTTTTGACTGACCTTGACCGCTTGACTAGGTGACACAGTCACCGAGTTTGCTTGTTTGATTCTGAACGGGCTACTGTTTCTATTTCTTTTTGTAATAATTAGGATCCTTCTCTTTATTACCATCGGCAACGTATTGTGTGTTTTTAGCATTATGTTGCTGGTTACGTATAAAGCAATGAATGACGAACTATTAGGAACTGAGCGATTACTAATAAGACAAGTTATCACTACTGCATTCAATATTAACTGTTTGTACTTCATTCTTTGCTAAAATTTGAAATAGTGAGGGATCCTGGTCAGCGCATCTAGCCTGATGAAAGTTTTTTTTACAGACATGTTATTCCTTGCAATCCAGCCATATTTTTAAAGTTAAGTTGAGTCATTGAGGTTCGATATTTTATATAACTCAAAAACTCAAGGCTAAAACTGCGATCGGGACTTTGCAAAGGAGCATTTATTGTCATGACCCGAAATAGTGTTACCTCTAATTTATATAGATTTGTACGGGTGTTCCACTTGTTTTTTGTGTGTTTTCTAATCACTACGGTGCTTAACGACCCTATCCATGCATCTGTATAAATACAGACGTCCACTGCGTAAACGCATATTCACTGTTTAATATGATTTGTTACGTAAGGGATTAATAATCACCCAAAATGATAAAATTAACATAGTATATGATTACGATATTTCAGTAGAACTTCTGGAAACAGACACTCAAAGATAAAAAACTCGCATTAGCGAAATCTCAATGATGTAGATAATTTCTGTAAAAAAGTAAGATTAAGAATGTCTCGTAACTTCAGCCACAGGAATAACGAAATTCGACCTGCAAAGGAAACACTCAAAGTTACTCCAAATTAATAAAAAATTGTACTTAGCTTGCTTTTGTGGGAAGTCACGGTGTTCCGATAACGACATACGGCCTTGGTCCTCCTTCTCTATTTAGCGGATGACTTGGTTTGGCTTCAGTTTCCCCCGTGCGCGTTGTTTCGATGATTCGAGCCCTTGAAAGATCCGATGCTGCAGACGCATTCGGTTTGTTTCTTGGAGTGCCGGAAACGCTCACTAACGATGTTTTCTTGAATGATTCTAATGAGAGACGAAGCTTGCGTTGTCGTAGGAAAAAGGACACGTCGGTTTTGTTTCTTGAAGTTATTCACTAACGATGATACTAAGTTGCTTGAAGAATCTCTTGCTTTCGTCGTCGTTAAAGAGTTCTTGTTGTTTTCTGAAGTCGCTCACTAAACGATGAAAATAAGTTGCTTGAAGAATCTGCTGCTTTCGTCGTCGTTGAAGAGTTCTTATATGATACTTCATTATTCTGATGTTTCTTCAGAGAAGTTGTAGAGTTCTTCTGGTCCACTGCCACCAATATTAGGGCTTGTGCCTTGTATGATAAGGCGCCCTATGAGGTAATGTTAGACTTGCGATAATCATACGCTAAGTCGGTTGGTATTGCACTTCCATATTCGTGGGAGTGTCTTGGGGTTTGTAGATCACTTACGAAGTCGGTATTATGTTCTTGGTTATTACGACGATGTGTTAACTCATGATGATGATTCGGTGAGGAGGTTCTTGTAGAAAACACGAAGTATAAAAAATTATATATTCTTCTGAAGTTTTACATGCTGAAGATCAGATATGATTGTACAAGTCTTCTAATAACGATAGCTTGATCGCTTCTGCCAATGATGATGGCTACTTCTGTTCTCTCTACATGATAAAGCTTAGGTAAAGAGATACAGGTCTTCTAATGACGATAGCTAACTCTGTCCTGCCTGTCTACCATCTCTGTTACAAGTTATGAAGGAACAGACAGTAGTTCGAACATATGAACATACATACAAATGACATAGTTTCATACGAACACACAATCAAAATGAGACACGCTACAGATCACGTAGGCCGTTTGAATTATAGGTCGGGGTAGTTGTCTCAAGCAGGGAGCTTGGACTAATGTTTATAAACAATTGAATGACTACAGGTGACGGCATGTCACCTTAGCCTACATACGTATTGTATACGTCATCTTTAGCGTCTCTAGTCTGATCACATTCCTGCAAGCAATCTTTTATATATATGGACTAACATTCCATATTTTTATTATGTAAACACTTACATATACACACATATATATATCAAAGTGTGTGTGTGTGTTTGTGTAGAATCTACTGGTCTTTCTTTGCCAACACATGTAGTATTTCTTAGTCACAATGCCATTTAACTTCTCGATTTATTCACGATTTGGAAACCCTTGCCGCTACGATGCCTGGAACCAAATTATGAAAGAATGAAGATTTTTAGATGCCCGGCTGAGTATTCAATCTCGGATCCGGGGCATCCGGAGGAGGTAATGATAATTGCCTGGCCACTAAGTAAGGTATAAGTGTATTCCCACTCATAAGTACGTATATCTGCCGAATTCAGATACATTTACCAGAGCTGGAATAGACCCACTTTCGCCACCATAACCAATTATTCATACGTTTATTGCCTTTCTAGGCTGGAATATATATGTTGAGTCTACTGTTCATTTTTCACCAGATACATATGTTATACACACACACACACACACACACACACACACACACACACACACACACACACACATATATATATATATATATATATATATATATATATATATATATATGTATATATATATATATATATATATATATATATATATATATATATATATGTATATATATATATATATATATATTATATATTTATATATATATATATATATATATATATATATATATATAAGATCATATATATTTATATATATAAATTTTATATATACATGACTAAGCCATATTCCCAAACAAGTGAGTGTTTGCGAGAAAAACACCATAGTGGTCACCACTACACTCAGAGTTTTTGTGATCTTGAATATTTATAATTTGTTCTCGATTCTTGAAGCTGTCGGTGACCTTTTTCACTTGATTATCACCCAAAATAAAATAAAATAAAAATAAGCGAAAGTTGAACTTTTTCCTAGCCTAAATGGGAATTCTAAATTCATCTCCATGAGAGATGAACTTACGAATCTTCCAACCTTACTTGAAATTGTGCAAATCCAAACAAGCACAAGCAAAACCTTGGGTACATACAAGACCACTGCGAATAAAGACGAATTACAGCAGATGAAAATCGATTCGAGTTCAATCACGTTGTTATTTGTGAGGAAGTAGAGCGTCATCAAACATTCAGTAAGTCAAAAGAAGAATTAATGCTTGTGGGGAAGATCAAGATCGAAAGCCTCAAATGCCCAGAGAAGAGAATGAATAACAGCGTTCAAGAGATATACAACTTGGGGTTGCAGTCATGATCTGTCTGTCTTTAATCCCAAAGTGTTTCCCCTTTGTGTTTATGTAATGGACTTAGTTGTAGAATTATAATCGTGGGATAAATCTGAAATCCCTCTCGATTTCAAATTTGTTTTCTCGTGTATCATCCGTGGCTCTTACAATGAACACATTTTGCCTTTTGTTGAGATGATCCTGATAGTGATGACGATAGACATACATATTTTGTGCTTTATCATTACCACGCACTTATTTTTCACACAACATCCCAAAGTTATTACCACTTTAACACTTCTTGCCAAGCTATCAGTCCTCTAACATAATAATTAAAGGGTCGTGCCCGAAGATGAAAGTTGTGTGTTCCCTCCGTACATCCTGAGGAACAAAAAAACCCCACCTGCTCATCTACTCGTACTTTCTCAGTCGATGATCAGCTTCTCTCTCACCTTCGTCTCCTAGACTCTAGTGCAAGGTTTTCCAACCTGGGGTACGTGTAATCATAGTGGTACATTTGTACTCTTTAGGGGGTACATTGGATCTGAGAGAAGAGCCAGTAGTGAACAATACATGATGTAATCTGCACTGAGACTGCACAGTGTCTCGTCTTTTTTTTATCCTCATGTTAGTAAGCAAAGCTTTGCTCTACACAAACAGATTTCGTAATAAAATTATATCGCAATATCAATTACATAGTTATTCTTTTTCCTCCTCAATTTTTAGGGGTACACAATAATCTATAAAAATTCCCAAGGGATACAGAAGAACAAAAAGTTTGGGAACCCATGCTCTAGGTCTAGTCACTAGCCCCTCCCGCACGAAGATTTCGTTAAATCCGTTCCCGTACTCCCCTAGAATCCTCTCCTTCTAGTCTCTTGATATAATGAATGCATTTGTTCCTATAAAGTCCTCTGAAACGGTGCTAAAAGGATCGATAAGGGATTTCTGCTTCAATTACAGCTCTAGATTGGCTTGAGTCTTATTATAAAGGTCACTATTAAATACTTCGTTCAAGAGTTATCGTAAATTCCCGGAATGACATTTTTTTTTATTCCTTGGGATTTTGGGAATAAATGTAATGTTGTTTATAAAACATTAATTTTTGTGAATGAAAGAAGTAGTTTGTGAACTTTACTATAAGATAAGTATAAAACTTGTGTACATTGTGCAAATTTCAGAGGGACAGACGGAACAAGTTTAATTAAGAAATCATGAAAACGAATAACGAAACATTATATATGATCAAATTCATTTATCGCGCGGTGGGTATACACTTATTATTTGTTTTCATGTATTTCAAATGTGCATGTAGAAAGAGACCAACAGACAAGCAATATTGGTGAAAGCCTCCTGCATTAATTAATTGATTTTAAATGTGGACCAAAACTCCCCAGTGGGGCAGGAGGAGAAGGTGAGCTTCATGGCCGAGTTTACTCTGCCCATCATCTATGGACGAAAGGAATCACCCTGAGAAAATGGGTCTGACTGTCTGCTGCATTAATTAATACGGCCACCGGTCTTCGGACATAAATTTAATATTATGAGGCTTATTCAGTGGCCTGCCATTACTTGCTCGCGAACTTTGCTCTGCGTCAATCTGTTATCAAAATAACAATTACGTTAATGGAAGGGGATTATCAACCATTAAAATCTAACAGATTTGCATAAAGACGCCATTGCTAGTGAATTCTTATACAATATTGTCTGGATCTATTCGGCACGAAAAGGAAAAGCGTTGTAGGCACATTATTGTTATGACTGTTTATACAACGCTTTCGGGAATCTGGTTAGTTCTCATCAGTGACTGATAATGAGAACTGAGCAGACTCTTGAAAACTCTCCGTATAGATTCAAATAAACTATTTCAATCTTCCTTGCATTGTACATGATATGGAAAATGATTAGACTTGTTTTTACACCCGGATATCAAATTCCTTTATTTAATCCCTTTCCGTAATTCCATTATTTCTCCTGTCATTCCTCCTTACCCCTCCGATCTAAATAAAATGCTATCATCAGTTTCCCTCTCTTCTCTTCGACTTCGTAACCTTTGCTTCTCGTCTCTGCGGCTTATTTTCACCTTCCCTTCTAACAGTCACGTGACGTCATCTTCCAGCGAAGCCTTTCCTATTCATCTCTGTCTGGTTTCTTCCCAGAAGGAACTCTCTTGTTGTGGTCTTGGTTTCTGGGGGCGAACTCTCTCGTTGCGTCATCTGGAGTGAACTCTCTAGTTGCTTCTTCCAGGAGAGAACTTTGTTTCTTCCTGGAGCGAACTTCTCGCTGCTTCTCTCGAGATGGGACACTCTCTCTCTCTCTCTCTCTCTCTCTCTCTCTCTCTCTCTCTCTGTTTCTTTCAGGAGAGAGCTCTCCCTCACTGACTACATTCTCTGTGCATTTCCTGCGAGTGAACTCTCTCGTTCCTTTTCCACAAGTGAAGACTGTCTTGCTGTGTCTTTCAGGTGAGATCATATTCGTGAGTTCTTTCAAAAGGAAAACATGTCTCGTTCTTAGGGAATTCTCTATTGTTGCTTCTGTCATTAAGGAACTCTTTCATTGCTTCAATAATGGAAAAAACACTTTCGTATTGCTTTTTCCAGAAAGGGAATTCTCTCGTTGCTTCTTGCAGAAAGAATTTCTTGTTTCTGTCGTTGGTTCGTTCAGGAAGGAAATTCTATTCGTGTCTTTTTCGAGTAGGGAACTCTTGTTTTTTCCGGAAGGAAACATTTCTTGTTCATATAACTTTTTAATGTTAAGTTTGAAGTGTTGAGGGGAATCGAATAAATTTTCGTACCCAGCAAACTAATCTTTCTAATACTAACCATTTACACTCTGGTGCTTTGCACAAAGCCAATAGAGTAATGAGGATTCTGTCAACAGAGAATTCCCTAAGAACGAAACGTGGTTTCCTTTTGAAAGAGCTAACGAATATGATCGCACCTGAAAGACACACCAAGGTCCAAGATAGTCTTCACTTGTGGAAAAGCAACGAGAGCGTTCACTCGTAGGAAATGTATATATATAGAACTATATATATATATATATATATATATGTATATATATATATATGTATATATATATATATATATATATATATATTATCTATATATATATATAAAGCCATAAATGTCACTGTATGTCGAATTCACTTTATCTTAGGAATACTTATAACTGATAGGTGCATCTGCGCCACCAGGATTGGGACCTATGCCTTTTGGCTGAGATACAGTGAAAGACTTATTCATTCAACTGCCAAGACACTTAAATGAATAAGTCGACTTATTCATTCAACTGTCAAGACACCTAAATGAATAAGTCGATTTTTATCACTGTCAATCACTGTGTTTAAAGTAAAAGGCAAAGGTTCTCATCTAGGCTAGGCAGGTGCAATAAGCAATCATAATGATCTTTTGGTGTAAGTAATTCCGGAATGAAATTACTTTGATATTAAATGTCTTTGTGGTATAGTATTTTCGAATTTAAAAGAAGTCCCAAGTGTACAAGTAACAACACTTCATACATACATACATGTACTTTATACATACATATATATATATATATATATATATATATATATATCTATATATATATATATACATATATATATATATATATATATATATATATATATATATATATATATGTATATATATAGATATATATATATATATATATATATATATATATATATATATATATATATATATATATATATATATATCCACGGTAGAAAGGTAAATGAAACAGGGGCTCAGAACAGGCCTTTATATACAAAATCAGAAAGAGGGGGCGGGGTTACAGTTTATTAATCTGGGCGGCATGTTCTTTAAGCAAGAGGTAAGGAAAGTGGATCAAAGCATAATCCTGGAAGGAGATTCAAGTTTCTTGTTGACGTCCCTTCGATAAAGATGGACTCCAATAGATTCCTTTTTCGGTGATCTTTGACCCTGCAGATTATCGAGGAATTATCCCAGTTAATAGCATGGCCTGTCTTAAGCTAGTGATTCGCAATGCCATTAGTGGGGAAATAAGAGTAATTTTTAAGAAGAATCGTGCAAATGATGATACAGGCATCACATTTGCCACAATTGCTCTCCAAGGGATATTAATCAAATCTGCCCTATATATATATATATATATATATATATATATATATATATATATATATATATATATATATATATATATATATATATGACTGGTAAAAATGTTCTGTAACAACAGAATTCCATCTAATAAAAGGAGCCCATAAAAACACCAAAATATAGAGAAAAAAGTACTATATTTCAGAGACTGCTGTCTCCCTCTTCAGGTAGATGAATGAGAAAAGTTTACAGAAAAGGTGGTATTTATACCGAGAGGTCCATCCACAGGCAAGCCAATTTAGGTCACCCCCGCTGATAATCTTCCTTTAATCTTCTTAAGCATTTCACAAAGCAAACGTAATTTTTTACCAACCCCCTAAAGACAAGACCAGAGATACACCCAACAATAAAATAAAAAAAAATCCCCACCCGACACGATTAAGAGAGTAACCCACCCCCCTCGGAAAATCTAACCCTTTTGTATTTACTTACCCAAACACCTTAGCCAAATCCCTGATTAACGTCCAACAAAAGACATCTCCCAAGGACTCTGGGGTATACGAAATCCCATGCCAGGACTGTGACCAATCTTACATCGGATTTACAGGTAAATCACTTCCCCAGAGATTAATACAACACAAACGGTCAGTTAGGTATGAACAACAGAACTCGGCTATTTTCAACCATATAAATGAACATAACCATAGAATAAACTGGAATTTGTCACGTGTAATTTATAGCAGCAACTGCCGGTACAAGAGTCAAATGATGGAATCTGCCTTAATAAAAGAGAGGCAGGTAATGAACATCTCAAAAGGAGCATGGATTTCAGATACGATCGACAAGGTTTTAATTCAACCAACACTTAAGAAGATTAAAGGAAGATTATCAGCGGGGGTGACCTAAATTGGCTTGCCTGTGTATGGACCTCTCGGTATAAATACCACCTTTTATGTAAACTTTTCTCATTCATCTACCTGAAGAGGGAGACAGCAGTCTCTGAAATATAGTACTTTTTTCTCTATATTTTGGTGTTTTTATGGGCTCCTTTTATTAGATATATATATATATATATATATATATATATATATATATATATATAATATATGGTGTGATATTATGTATACCATGTCTCCGTTCTCTGTAATTATGTCGCTTGTACATATTTATTCTTGTAGTGGTACTCCTTCTTACCACTAGGTTTGTAACACTTGTTTTCCTGTTTTGACCTTTTGTATCCTTGCCTATCTTTTAGTTACTGTTCGTCATTTAAGTATCCTTGTCGTTCATTTAGTTTACTTTGGCTTGTAATATTTTGAGGAGGGCAAAGTCGCTCTCAGGCCACCTTAACGACAACATATTCTGTATACACGGTGTAGGATAATCATCTTCCTATTGTTAAAGTAAGTCAGTGTGTTTTCTTTTATTTTGTGTTTCGTTTGGTATACTTAATTCAGGTGTTTGTTTAATTGTTTGTCTGTGTGTTCGTTCATTGGTTCATATAATGGTGTTGAGGTTTAACTTGCGAATTGTTTTCTACTAAAGTAAATGTCAATGTAATTGCTTGTTATTTCTATTATTAACAAATGGTTTATATTTTGTGATCTGAGTTTTACACGTTCCTTCAGTTGATTGATATTTCTTAAATGTTCTTATTATAAGCTGTAACAGGCTAGGCTAAGGCTTAGTTTATAATAATTGGGGGCCTGTCCGGATCTTAAACAAGTAAACACACCTGATTAAACTACCAAAGTACTGACAGTCAAGTCACCGTGAATGTTCCAACGTACGTAATAAATTTTAAAAAAAATTTTTTAAACATTGTGATTATCGAATAGATTATTACAGTATGTTGCGTGGGTTCTTTTCTCCTATTTATCCTATAGCGATTTCTCTCGACATTTAAGTCATTCCAATTCATGTTTTCGGACATTGCTATTATAGCTGCGGTCGTATCTAAGTTAACGTAGAAAGTAACCGAGTCCATTTACATTGGTTCGACTTGTTTCAAATAGTTTTGGGAGAAATAAATATTTTTGCAAACTTCGTCTTTATGACATCATGGCATCATATTACCTTAGCGCCGTGTAATAGAGTAGGTTTGGAGTTTGACTGGCCTGACATTTCCGTATCTACGCTATTTCGAAGCATCTAAGTATTATTGCTTTTCATATCGCTTTCATTCGTACGTTTTGTACTGTAAATTATATTTACTACTTTATCGAAGCATCCAGTAATAACTTTTCATTTGTCTTCCTTCGTACCAGTAATTATGATTATTTATTCTTACCCAACTTGCGTAATGTAAGATTAGTTCAGTATTACATCACGTGATACTATTACGTATTCTGTAATTGTTTATACTATTGGGAACACTTCTCGTTGACTTTGCTACGTTCTCTTGTGGATTTTCAGTCGCAATGTTTTTCAGTAGACGCATTTTTTTCAGTGACCCTAAGGGAAAAACTCAACACTATAGTATATGCTAAAAAGAGTGAATTGTTGGCTTTGGCAGCTAAGTTTGAAGTAACTGCTAGTTCAAGAGACAGGAAAGATGACATAAAAAAATGCCATTTTAGAATATATTATAGAGGAGGAAATTTTAGAAGAACACGAGGCTAGGAAATTCCTGAGTGCTAAGAAAGAAAGCTCAGACGTTGAGCATATGAGTTAGCCATACAGTAGAACAAGTAAAATTAGAGGCAGATAAGGAGAGAGAGAGACAAAAGTTAGAAGTAGAGAGACAAAAAAGTTAGAGATAGATAAGAAAGGAAAAGGTATGACCTAGAAATGGAGAAAGCTAGATTAGATCATGAAGCTAGTCTGACTCAGAATATGGAAATTGAAAAAGTAGGATTAGTATAGAACAACATAGTAGAATAATGGCCCTAGAATCTAATCAACCACTCAAGTTTGACTTGACTAAGAGTTTAAAGTTAGTCCCTGAATTTACAGAAACCGATGTAGATGCCTTCTTCCGTAATTTCGAAGATATTGCTCAAATATGAAATGGCCAGTAGATCAATGGGTTTGGTTACTTAAATCCAAAGTCCAGGGTAAGGCTGCTATAGTGGTTTAGTAATTTGGTAGGGGAAAGAAATTATACAGTAGTTAAGAAAGCTATTTTAGATGCATACATGGTAACTGCCGAGGGTCTTAGACAAAGATTTAGACAATACATTAAATCAAATGCTCAAACTTGGTATGAATTTGCAAATGAAAAACTAAGATTATTTCATAAATGGCTTAAGGCTGCCAATGTTAATAATTTTGAGGAACTCATTAACCTGATTGTGACTGAAGAATTCATGAGAAAAACTGCCACAAAAATATTAGAATGCATATTGCTGACCGCGAGGAAGAGGATTTAAAGAAATCTGCTATGTTAGCTGACCATTTTTTCTTGATACACAAAACACACAAAGGTACTGAGATGTTTGTAAAGCAAGGCAAAGCAGCAGGGTTCAGTGGTGAGAAAGAGGGTGTTAAATATGTTCATATTGTAAACAACAAGGTCATGACATAAATGAATGTAAAAACCCAACCTGTAAGAAATCTAAGTTTTTTTGGCTCTCAGCTGTCCTACCCCGATGTTGGTAGAAAGACAGTAAATTTAGCGTAAAAGGTAAAGGAACTATGCATTGTAGTACGCCTGAAAGTGATGCCTTGTTTGCTAATTATATTTCAGAGGGTACAGTAACAATTCCCAATGGTACTCCTGTTAAAGTAAGAATCTTACGTGATACTGGGTCAACACCCAAAGCATGATTTTTACATAGTGCAGTGCCTACAATTTCTTTGCTTGATGAAAAGGTACTAGTTAGGGATTTAAGTCACACTAACAGTTTGTCTTTAGCAGAGCTCAATTTAAACTGTGAATATGTATCTGGTAAAGTAAAGATTGCTGTTATCACACATTCCCTGTACATGATGTTCAAGTATTACTTGGGAATGATTAGCTGGTCAACTAACTTTACCTAACCTTATTTTGTATAATCAGCCACTGGATAATAACTCTAATGATTTGGATATCTTTGAACATGTAATTAAAGAAAATAATTTCATTAGTGACTTAGGTGAAAATGACATTGAGGAAGTAGAGACCGAAGTAGAGACCGATCAATGTGACCAGACTGAGAATTTTGTTGTGTCGTAACTAGGGCAAAAGCCAAACAAGCTGTGAATGAAGGTGTCCCAGATATAGTAAAGACAACCATTCCCTGTACTAATTCTGATTTGATAAAACTTACAACGAGCAGATGCGACTTTAACTAATGCACTTAAACAGCTTCCACTAAGGAAGGTAAGGTACCTGGCTATTACTTTGATAAAGGAGTTCCTGTTTAGGCTGTACCGACCTAGAAAGCTGTCCTCTAATGATACCTGGGCTAATAAAGAACAACTTGTAGTACCATTAACTTTACGTAAGAATATTTTGAGTGTTGCTCATCAAGCAGATTCCCATTTAGGAGTGTCAAAGACCTACAACCGTATAGCTAATGATTTCTTTTGCCAGGTATGAAACATGATGTAATTGAATTTGTTTTTAAAGAGTGTCATGTCTGTCAAGTAGTTGGAAAACCTAATGAGGTAATTCCAAAAGCACCCCTCATACCAATTGTAATACCACACGAACCTTTCAGTAAAGTCATAATGACTGTGTAGGCCCATTGCCAAAAACTAAAAAAGGTAATCAGTATATTTTGACTATACTTTGTCCTACCACTAGATACCCTATTGCAATTCCCCTTGGTAACATTTGTGCTAGAAATATTGTGAAACACCTCCTTAAAGTTTTCACCACTTATGGATTCCCTAAAGAAATACAGAGTGATCGGGGTACTAATTTCACAAGTGACCTTTTCAATGAAACTTTAAAGGAATTTAATGTAAAACATACTCTTGCATCACCATATCACCCACAATCACAAGGTGCTCTTGAAAGACACCATCAGACCTTAAAATCATTACTTCGAAAATTTTGTATGGAGACTGGAACAGACTGGGATGAGAGTTTAGACTTAATATTATTTGTAATTAGAGAAGTCCCTAATGATTCCTTAGGTATGTCACCGTTTGAGATGTTATTCGGACATAAAGTTAGGGGGCCACTACAAGTACTTAAAAGATAAAATGTTGAACAATGATACCTTAGATAACTTAACTGTAGGGCAGTATGTCGATAAATTAAAATGTAATTTTGAGAAAGTCCATAATTTTGCATTTAATAACTTAAAAAGTAGTCAAGATCCGATGAAGGAATACTTTGATCTAAAAACTAAAGTTCGTAAGTTTAAAGAAGGGGATTTTTGTACTTGTATATTTCCCTACTCTAGTTCTCCTCTCCAACATAAATTTTCTGGTCCTTATATAATTCAGAATGTGTCAATAATAACAATTATATAATCAGTACTCCTGACAGAAGAAAGTCAACCCAATTAGTTCATGTAAATCTCATCAAGAAATATCATGGTAATCCTCCAGTTGCTTTGCATTGTCTATCAGACTCTAATGTATTAGATTCTAAGAAATATAATGCATCAGCACACCAAAGTAAAACCCCATTGCCACATGATGCAGATTTATATCACTCTAATGATTTTATTTCTTGGACAGACTCTACTAACCAGGAAATATTGCAGAATATTCTAGTATATTTACAGCATCTACCCCGAAAGCAGAGGAGCCAGCTAGCAGAATTATTCCACAAATACAAGAGTATATGTGGGGATGTGCCTCAACGTTGCAGCGATGCTGAACACGACATTGAATTACAGCCGGGTACACGACCAGTTCGTCAACATTATTACAGGACCAGCCTAGAAAAGCAGCAACGGATGAAGGAGGAAGTATCATATTTACTGAAGAATGGACTGGCAACTAGAAGCACGTCAGCTTGGGCGTCTCCATGTCTTTTAGTTCCAAAACCAAACGGTAAAGTAAGGTTATGCACTGACTTTCGCCAAATAAACAATGTTACTATCAAAGATAGCTATCCATTACCAAGGATTGATGACATTTTAGATGCCATTGGTAATGCCAAATATTTATCACAAATCGATCTATTGCGTGGATATTATCAGATTCCACTAACAGATAGAGCAAAGCAAATATCTGCCTTCATAACCCCCTTTGGATTATTCCAATATGAGAGGCTTCCATTTGGGTTAACCAATGCCCCTGCCACCTTCCAGCGATTGGTGAATAGTGTAATTCAGGATCTTGATGGTACATATGTGTACATCGACGATATTGTTGTGACATCTGACACCTTGGATGAGCACATCCATCGACTAAAAGCATTGTTTGGTCGTCTTCAGGAGTTTGGACTTACTATTCACTTAGGGAAATCTTCATTTGGTAAAGGGAAGGTTAGGTATTTAGGCCACATCATAGGTAGTGGAGAAATTGTTCCAAAAGATGAAAATATCACTGCTATTGTTGAGTTCCCTGTCCCAAGAAATAGGAAAAGTCTTTTAAGATTTCTAGGCATGACCACCTATTACAGGAAATTCTGTAAAAATTATAGTATAGTAGCCACTCCCTTGATTGACCTCACCAGCCCCAAAAATGAATTTGTATGGTCTTCTAATTGTCAACAAGCTTTTGATCAACTAAAGAATATACTTTGCTCTAATCCTGTCCTTGTTGCTCCTGATCTTGCTCAACCTTTTATCATACAGATTGACGCCTGTGATACTGGCATTGGTGCTGTCTTGATGCAGAAGAACAGTGACACACAGATGCTGCATCCTGTTAGCTACTATTCCTGCAAACTCAAAAAACACCAACGTTCCTATGCGACCGTAGAAAAGGAGCTGCTGGCAATCATCCTAACCTTGCAGAAATATGAAATATATCTCATCCAACATCCCGATCACCATCTTTACGGATCATAACCCACTAACCTTTCTCGGACGAGCGAGGTTAACAAATCAACGTATTTTCAGATGGTCTTTGTTTCTGCAAAACTTTGACCTAACCATCCACTACATCAAAGGAACTAATAACTGCATTGCGGATGCCCTGTCTCGGACCCACATGGACTCCTGATAGTCTTCTGGAATACTCTTCATGAAACTTATAATGTCCTGATAGGCCATTTCTTCAACGGGGAGGGGTGTGATATTATGTATACCATGTCTCCGTTCTCTGTAATTATGTCGCTTGTACATATTTATTCTTGTAGTGGTACTCCTTCTTACCACTAGGTTTGTAACACTTGTTTTCCTGTTTTGACCTTTTGTATCCTTGCCTATCTTTTAGTTACTGTTCGTCATTTAAGTATCCTTGTCGTTCATTTAGTTTACTTTGGCTTGTAATATTTTGAGGAGGGCAGAGTCGCTCTCAGGCCACCTTAACGACAACATATTCTGTAATACACGGTGTAGGATAATCATCTTCCTATTGTTAAAGTAAGTCAGTGTGTTTTCTTTTATTTTTGTGTTTCGTTTGGTTATACTTAATTCAGGTGTTTGTTTAATTGTTTGTCTGTGTGTTCGTTCATTGGTTCATATAATTGTGTTGGTTTAACTTGCGAATTGTTTTCTACTAAAGTAAATGTCAATGTAATTGCTTGTTATTTCTATTATTAAATGGTTATATTTTGTGATCTGAGTTTTACACGTTCCTTCATTGATTGATATTTCTTAAATGTTCTTATTATAAGCTGTAACAGGCTAGGCTAAGGCTTAGTTTTATAATATATATATATATATATATATATATATATATATATACACATATATATATTCATAATATATATATTAAAAGCTATAAAGCCATAAATGTTACTGTATGTCGAATTCACTTTATCTTGGGAATAGTTATAACTGATAGGTGCATCTGCGCCACCAGGATTGGGACCTATGCCTTTTGGCTGAGATATAGTGAAAGACTGTCGACTTATTCATTCAACTGCCAAGACATCTAAATGAATAAGTCGATTTTTATCACTGTCAATCACTGTGTTTAAAGTAAAAGGCAAAGGTTCTCATCTAGGCTAGGCAGGTGCAATAAGCAATCATAATGATCTTTTGGTGTAAGTAATTCCGGAATGAAATTACTTTGATATAATGTCTTTGTGGTATAGTATTTTCGAATTTAAAAGAAGTCCCAAGTGTACAAGTAACAACACTTCATACATACATACATGTACTTAATTATATAGATATATATATATAGATATAGTGTATATATCTCTGATATATATATATAAATATATAATATATATATATATATATATATATATATATATATCAGAGATATATACACTATATATATATAATATATATATATATATATATATATATATATATATATATATATATATATAGTGTATATATCTCTGATATATATATAAATAGATATGTATATATCATATCTATGATATATATATATATATATATATATATATATATATATATATATATATATATATATATATATATATATATATATATATATATATCCGCGGTAGAAAGGTAAATGAAACAGGGGCTCAGAACAGGCCTTTATATACAAAATCAGAAAGAGGGGGCGGGGATACAGTTTATTAATCTGGGCGGCATGTTCTTTAAGCAAGAGGTAAGGAAAGTGGATCAAGGCATAATCCTGGATGGAGATTCAAGTTTCTTGTTGACGTCCCTTCGATAAAGATGGACTCCAATAGATTCCTTTTTTGGTGATCTTTGACCTTGCAGATTATCGAGGAATCCCAGTTAATAGCATGGCCTGTCTTAAGCTAGTGATCCGCAATGCCATTAGTGGGGCAAATAAGAGTAATTTTTTAGAAGAATCGTGCACTACCAAGTCACATTGGTGACATCACTGCTGTGAAACTCAGCATGGGGTTTAGTGTCAGCTAAGTAGGAAATTTATGTTGGCATCATACTGCAACAACCTACTAGTATCCCAAATGCTATCTAATCACCCCGAATCAGTTAGGCAGCCGCACCTGAATGGACAGGACATGCCAGCGCGGGAGAGCCGAACCAAGGATAACAGGGTTTTAGTTATCTGAATGGTGTATAAATCGCACGGGGCTTATGACACTGGATGAACGATCAGACTAGGTGTATGGCACAGTGCAAGAACCTAGTTGTATCCCATACAGGAAAGCGCCTATTGTATATTACAAGACATAATAGGCCTCTTATACTGTTACATGTACAGGGTGGTAAAAGGATAAACTGTCTAGCCTGAACGTCATCGTAATCATGGATGCGAACTCTATTGGATGATCATGGAAACCAGACTGGACCAAGTGTTGCTTATGTCAGGAGGTTAAGGAAGAAGATCTAAAATCTCCCCAGGCCAATCCTGCAAGAAAAGGGGATGATGGATATACAAACCTGGCAAAGAATATTCCTGTTTCACTCACTCAATGTTCTACCAATCAAGCTAGATCCTGCCATACTTGATGAAGGTTCTGGGATAGAGGAAACGTTGAGAAAAAATAAGGCACAATATCATGAGAGTTGCAGGCTTCTGTTTAACAAAACAAATTTACACCAAGCTGAAAAAAGAGCAAGTCATGTAGGTATTAGTGATGAGGGCAGTAGCAGTAAGATTCCACGAAAGCTCCAAGAAACTAAAACAAAAGAATGCTTCTTCTGTAAAACTGAAGGAGGGGAGCTTAGAGAAGCAATGACAATGCAAGTGAATAGGAGAATAAATGAATGTGCCGAAACACTCAGTGATACAAAACTTCTCACCAAACTAAGTGCAGGAGATGTCGTAGCCCAAGAAGTGAAATATCACCCTGGCTGTTTGGTAGCATCGTATAACCGAGAACGGGCATACCTAAAGGTGCGGGAGCAAGAAAAAGCACAGGAACACTGGAAGGATGCATATCCAATTGCTTTCTCTGAACTAGTCACCTACATCTGCGGGACGAAAAATGCCAGTGAGAGGCCACCGATTTTCAAGCTTGCTGATTTGACCAAGCTTTACAAGCAGACGCTGGAGCAGCTTGGTGTTGACTCGCCTGATGTTCATCCTACTCGACTCAAGGATCAGCTGCTTTTGCACATTCCACAGCTGCAAGCTAATCGCCAAGGACGAGAAGTTCTGTTGGCTGTTGAAACTGATGTAGGTTCAATCCTATCAGAAGCATCCCATTATGGTGAAGCGATCCATCTAGCAAAAGCCGCTGGGATAATGAGACAAGAAATGCTCTGTCAGAAGTCGAATTTCAGCAGTTATTTTCATGACAAAGACTTAGAACAGGTTGTGCCCCCATCACTGCTTCAGTTTGTATGTATGATCGAACATGGTGCAGACATCAAGTCCCAACTCCATCATGGAGTGTCGAAATCAGATTTTGCTATATCACAACTTCAAAAGTACAACTGCTTCGCCAAATACAAGGAAGGAACGGATGTCCACAGGCATTCCAAGGACCAGGAGCCACATTTTGCAGTCTACATGGGCCTGTATGTGTTTGCCAAGACGAGGAAGAGACAAATAATTGAAATGCTCCATGAGACTGGGCTCAGCATATCATATGAACGAGTCCTAGAAATCTCAGCACAGTTAGGAGAAGCATTTGTTGCACAGTATGTGGAAGATGGAGTAATCTGTTCCCCAGTCTTGAGAAAGAATTTGTTCACAACTGGAGCATTTGACAACATAGATCATAATCCAACTGCGACCACAGCTGAAACATCTTTACACGGCACAAGTATGTCCATTTTCCAGCATTCAAACACAGGAAATCCTGGTGATGAACATGAGCCACTCAAACTAGATATAGAGTCAAAAATAAAGGGTAAAAAGTTCCAGAGCTTCCAGAAGCATACACCAATATTCAACCAGCATAAATCACCAAAAACCCCAATCCTCCTCCAGTTGCAAGCCAATCCTTACCAACACCAGAGTCAATCAGGATACATTTGAAAGAATATTCTTGGTTGGAGGAAGTCTTCCTCACTGAGAATGTGGGTAATGCAGTCAGCATCACATGGTCAGCATATCATGCAACTCAGAAAAGGAGCTGTCCACTTGAAGTGAGCATATCGGCAATGATGCCTATGTGGCGAGACTAGGCACACTGTTGCAACTATCAAGCACGCCAGGGAGAAGGTCCGTGATACAGTGGCTTTTTTGAACCCACAGCAGACACCTGTAATTGTTGCTGACCAACCGTTGTATGCTCTGGCGAAACAAATACAGTGGAAGTGGCCAGAATATGGAGAGGACAAGTTCGTTGCCATGTTCGGAGGCCTTCACATAGAAATGGCTTCGCTGAGATCGATAAGAACATTACTACAAGACGGTCGGTGGACCAGTGCCATTGTGGAAGCAGGGGTGGCCTCATCTGGTACATCAGTCTTACCTGTTTGCATCCAGTGTCGCAAAGACAAGGCAAGCAGACCAGATTACAGCATGCAGCTTGTACAAAATGATGAAGAAGGCATATCATGATTTCTGCTCTGAAGAGTCTAGCACATCAATAATAACCTTTGAGGATTGGTGTGAAAAATGGAAGAAAGAGAGTCTGCAGTTCCAATTCTGGTGTCTGGTGCTAGACATGGAACTCATGATATTCACCCTCATCCGCTCATTCAGAGAGGGAGACTTCAACTTGTACCGTGAAACACTTTCAGAACTGGTGCCTTACTTCTTTACAAATAACAATGTTAACTATGCCAGGTGGATCACTTTTCACCTCTGAGATATGATGTCACTCTAACAACAACATCCAGATGTGGCCAAGGAGTTTCACAATGGTAACTTTGTCATCCACAAGTCGAGAAGAGAATTCTCTGGCATGGCGATTGATCAAGCGCACGAGCACAATAATGCAGTGATCAAAGGTGACAGAGGAGCAGTTGGGTTGATAGAAGACCCGTCAGCACTTCGTAGGTGGATGGTCACTGGACCTGAAGTTAGTAGTCTACAAGCTCGATATGAAGCCATGTCTGATATGAAGGATGCCACATACAGCAGCAGACACCATGAGCAGACACCGAGTGTCCAGAAATCTTTCTTTGATAAGGTGAAATCACTCTCTGCAGTGATGCAGGAGATAGGTAACCCATTCCAAGAAGAATCAGGAGACCTGATGGTGTTAGATACAAAGAACATTGCTGACCCAACTCTAGCTGAAATGGTGTCTACAATTCACCGGCGAGGCAAAGAGCAGTTCCTATCATTTTATGAAAGGGCTAGAGGATGAACCTGAAAGTCTTTTCTATCATCCAATCAAGAAGAACCCTGTTTCATTCTTCAAACAAGAACAGGTTGCAGGAATTTCTAAGGAGAACGTACTAAAAGATGACTATCAGTTATTCTCACGACTGTTCATATCAAGCCAGAACAAACAGTGTGACTTGCAAGAATTCTTCAAGCACGAGAATCAGTCATACCCTGCATCTCTCATTGATAGTGCCAAGCTTCATACATGTCAGAAGTCACAGCTGGTTGAAATTCTTGAAGCGCAAGTGAATGTCCCAGTGGGAGAACCAAAGGGAGATACAGTCATCATTGACGGCTCAGCACTTATTAATGCCTCACCTCCACGTACTTCAAAGACATTTAATGACTATGCCAAAGAAGACATCATCCCAAAGGTGGAATCCTATGGTGCTCGGTACAAATGGGTGGACATAGTCTTTGATGTATACAAGAAATCAAGTCTGAAATCAGAGACAAGGTTAAAAAGGGGGAAAGGAATCAGAAGAAGAGTGACAGGAACTAGCAAGACACCAGGAAAATAGCAAAGCTTCCTTTGTGACCCCAGCAACAAGATTGAACTGTTTCACTTCCTGGCCGAAAAGATGTGTGAAGCAGAAACGACAGGCAGTAATCGTCACAAAAGGAGAGGTTGACATTAGAAACACAGTGAAGTCTCTGGATACTGTGTCCCCATGTTGTCACGGAGAAAGTCTATAATCATCAAGGCTAATGACACAGATGTGCTAATCATAGCAATATCTGTACTGCCATCCTTCCAGAAACTAGGTCTTCAGGAAATGTGGATTGCCTCTGGCCAAGGAGCCCATATGCAATGGATTCCAGTCCATGAGGTAGTTTCTGCAATTGGGCTTGCGAAAGCTAGAGGGATCCCCTACTTTCACGCATTCACTGGATGTGACATTGTGTCTGCCTTCCATGGGAAAGCGAAGAAATCTGCATGGCAGACTTTGAATGTATTTGATGATATTACTGAAACATTCATCAATCTCAGCCAGCATCCAACATTGATTCGTGATCTTGATATGCAGAGGCTGGAAAAATTCGTTGTCCTCATGTACGACAGATTAAGTGCAGCCACTGGTGTGTATGAAGCAAGACTAGATCTGTTTCCCCGCAAGCAGAGGCCATACAACTCAATTTCACTAACACAAGCAACCCTCAGAGAACATGCAAAGCATGCAGCCTACCAGACTGGGATCATTTGGGACCAGGCAACCCACTGTAATCCACACATGAGCAGTCTAGCTGAATGGGGGTGGACACAGAAAGGAGAAGCATGGCAGATACATTGGACAACACTACCACCGATGGCAGCAAGCTGTCAAGAATTGACAAAGTGCTCCTGTAAGAAGGTTTGCAAAGGAAGATGCAAGTGCTCTCAGGCAGAGCTTTCCTGCACATCACTCTGCAGCTGCATATGTGAACAGTAGCAGATCGAGAAACAACAGCACGGTATGCATAACTTTGAAAATGTACTAGTTGGGACAAAATTTATGTAAAGAAAGACAAACATCTTGGTGGTTATCTTGAGAATTATGTCTCAGAGTGATTTTTAAATAGGAAAATATAGTTCAACAGGCTTCATAACATAGGAATCCACACTTAGATCATGCAAATCAGACAACTACAAATATTTCTAAGTAAAACATCTACTTCGGGTGGTTATTTTGGTGGCCATCTTGAAAATGGCCGCCATCTTGGATTTTCAATTGGCCAATCGGGCAGATTGAATTAGTATACCTGGGGACACTTGTGTCAAATTTGATGCTTGTATCATCATTTGCACGCTTTTTCTGTTTTCTGCCGCACTACATTATTTGTTAATCCTCTTGAAATGGTTTATTTGTGCTGAGAGCATCTTAACTTTAGGTCCTTAGAAGTCTGTCCAACATAAATCTTATTACATTCTCTACAAGGAATACTGTATATACTATTGCTTGAATCAGTTTATTTCTCTAAATACTATTATATTTAAATAATAAGTCAATATCAATAGTTTTTAAAATAGGTACAGAAGGAATGAAATTGTATACAGAGAATATTCTTAAATTCTTTGTTATTACTGATTGGATTATAATATGTCTTTTTGCCTTATTTTTACAAAGTTCCAAAAAATATGAAGGGTAACATAATGAAACTCCTATTTTATCAATAAGTTTAAACTCTTCTAAAAATTCCGGACTACAAATTCTAAGAGTTCTGAGATGCAGCTAGATATTTAGAAAGTTCATAGCTAATAGAACCAGTTGAACAGAAAATTTCTGGTTAAATTACTATCACCTATCCTGGGTACTATTTCAAATTCCCATTTACAAAACTCTGTTGATTTCTGTGCTAGACTCTCCCATGTTGATTTATCCAGTACTGACAAATTAACTAGTTTTGTTGTAACTTCTTTATTCACTAAAGTTCCTATTGAAGACTTACTTCAATATTTGTCACAACATTTAGACTCGTATATTTTTAATTACCTATTAATGTTATTATTAATTTGGTATCCCTCTATATACAAAATTGTAAATTTACATTCAATGATACATTCAATGAACCGTTATTTGGTATGGCCATGGGTAACCCTCTTTTGCCCCTCTTGTCTAATATAATAATATATATATATATATATATATATATATATAGATATATATATATATATATATATATATATATATATATGTTTATATATATATAAATATATATACGTTGCTACTTTTATAACGCATATATCTTCTCTTTGACTGTATGAAATATTAGAACCGACGAGTTTTGCAACATTTTCAGATTCCTTATTTAGCTTAGAGTTATAGGATGTCTAAAAATGTATGTTTAGATTTCGCATAACATGATTTAAAAAGTTAATATAACGTAGAATGTAAAGAGAGAGAGATTAACTTTGACCGTTCTAAACTAGAAATTGTTTCCACAACTTGTCATCACCTTAGATTAAGAGATCTTGAGATCTCCGTTGTGTTTTGGATACATGCCATCATGTCTGATAAGGGACTTCTGTTTCGACATACAAGGAATGTCTCCGCATCTTAAACAAATAAGGTAAATGCATATTTTTCTTTGATTTTTATATTACCCCATTTATATTCTATTAAGGATATATTCTATATATGTATCATACACCTTGAATCACATAACTTTTTTTTACTTATTTCAGGATGAGCTGTGAGAATCATTCACCCGCGAACGTCGGTGATAAACTGCTAAGACGTCTTAGTCGTTTCTTCTTAAACACTTTTCGGAATATTCAGGTTATCATAAGGATAAACGTGGACTTTATATTGGGATACGTGCTGAGGCGGTCTGACGGCGATTAGTGTGTTGAATTTGTAAACTGTCTTTTATGTGGTCAATAAATCCTTATGAATAATTATATACATGTTTTTTACTATGCCCACAATACATTTGAAACCAAAAACAGGGAAACAGAGAAAAAGAGTGCGTGTTTCTATGGAATCAGGAACTGTTATTATATAAATATAAAACACATCGGTTTTACATACCTTCACCGGGTTGCTCGTTTCCTTCAGTAGTGGGTGGTGGCGAAGTTGGTTGGGGGTTGCCAGTGGGAGTTGTTGCATCTCCTGCTACCTCTCCTTCTTCTCCTGCTTCATGGTCATGACCCGTTTTCACCCTCCTAATAAATGAGTTTGGGGCTCCAACACCATAATAGTAATGGTGTCTGACTTGAGTGGCTACTTCGTCGGCTGACAGTTCACTACTAGAGTTATTTCCCATATCTGAAAGGGAGTAATAATGACTGTTTTATATATTCCGCTTCTTTCAACAGGTACATTATTTTATATGAATATCTATTCCATATACAGATGAATCTTATTGCTGTTTTTAATATTTACTATATGTTCAAGTAAATGGAAAGGGTTTTATATGCTACTTACTGAATAGTGACGGAGGGAAATGACGTTCCGGTCAAGAGAAATACTTGTAGGGATGGAGGGTCGGCGAGATGCACTTACTCTTATACACTTTGGGTAAGGAATAGCGTTAATTTTCCCTTGTCGGTTGTATTTATGGTGTTCAGTAGGGAAGTAATAATCAGATGTGACATACAGTGTTTCGATGAAGTATTGTATTCCAAAGATGAAGATCACGCCATGCGGGATTTTCGTAGCGATACTAATTTATCATCATATGACTATGTCAAATATGTTATCTTTCCCGCTGGCATCAGTCAAAGCGGGCGGGTTAACACAACTTGGTTGAATCAATATTTACCTGTGTTAGCTACATTCAGTGATGAAATGAACAAAATTGGTAAAATATGTTATGTGGCTATAAAGAAAAAGAATTTATCCCTGTTGGAGGAAAGATGCGTGGAAGATTTATATATGAGTCATATGTGTATGTGTATGACCTTTGGCTTCATCAACCTCCTCGTGCAAGTTAGTTTTCAGGAACTTGTCCGAAATTAAGTTCAGGAAGAGGAATACGTGTTTAGTAGTGGCTACTAATTGTGTCACCTGCAGGGATTACGGTGTGGTGGCGGACGTCATTCGAGCTTATCCGTATGCTGAGTTGGCAGGTTTTCGATATTCTCGCACTGGCACATCATATGCCTGTCTTCGTGATAGGGGTATTGAAAAGACCTGAAAATATCACATCTTGGGAATGCGAAGAAGAAGTTGATCTACCCACCATAGCTACCTTATTAACCCAATATGGTATCGGTACCCCAATTGAAGATAATGAATACGCGCAAAAGAGTGTGGCTTATTCCAAAGATGAAGATCACGCCGATCGTTTGGGCAGAGAGATGAGGTTCAATCACTTTTTTCTTCGGTCAAGAAATTGAAGGAAGAATGATTTAAATCATTGTATGCTATGTCAAATATGTTATCTTTCCCGCTGGCATCTGTCAAAGCGGGCGGGTTAACACGACTTGGTTGAATTAATATTTAGCTGTGTTAGCTACATTCAGTGATGAAATGAACAAAATTGGTAAAATATGTTGCGTGGCTATAATGAAAAAGAATTTATCCCTGTTGGAGGAAAGTTGCGTGGAAGATTTATATATGAAAAACTTGTTAGCTAAGTTTAAAAGCTTTGAGGTATTAGATGAAACGTCGTCTTTGATACACGGCCGGGAAGCTGTTGGAGAAGACGTATGTGGCATGTACTAGGGTTGTGATGTGGCCGTGTGTTTTGATGAAGTATTGTTTTTAACGTGTTTGTACAGTTTTTTTCAATTGTATGTATTTGTATGGAATATTAATTCATTCCCCTGTATTTAGCATTGGTTACAAATATAAAATAACAATTCTGTCTGTCATTTGATTTTTCAATTAACCTCTTTCAAACTCGATATTATACTTATAAATAAACAAAATTGAAATGTGTGCCTGTGTCCTTGGGTATACTTTGGCATGGGAAAAATGGAGATTAAGACTCGAATTCTGTGATAAATATATGTCTCATGTGAGGTTGAAGTCAGCTTGTGTGTGTGTGTATGCGTGATTCATCATCGGATAATGTCATCCCTGTCGGTTATTGGGGGAGATATCAAATTGATAAATATATGTCTCACATGAGGTTGAAGTCAGCCGCCAAATATCCTTTTATCATGATACTCCGAATATCTAAGCAGCTGTGTATATACAAAATAAAATGTAACAGCTGAGAGAGAGAGAGACGAGAGAGAGAAGAGACCGAGGAGGAGAGACGGGTGAGAGACGAGAGAGAGAGAGAAGTCGATAGAGGCTATATTTGGGATGCGCATATATAAATTTAGAGTTTTTATAGGAGGAGGAGGAGGAGGTAAACGTCCCGGTTACGTTGAAAACAATTCAAGGGGGCAGAAACGTGGAGTCAATTTGGGGTCGGGGGGGGGGGGGGTGAAAGGGGGGGTGAAATGATTGGTTTTATTCCCGTAGAGTTACGTGACGTCAGGGGGGGCATAAGGGTGGATTTGATTTGGGGTCGGGGGTTGAAATGATGGGTTTTCCGTAAAGTTTCGTGACGTCATGGGGGCATAAGAGTGGAGTCGGTTTGGGGTCGGGGGTTGAAAGGATGGTTTTATTCCCATAGAGTTATGTGATGTCACAGAGGGTAGAAAAGTGGAGTGAATTTGGGGTTGGGGGGGGGCGGGTTGAAATGACGGTTTTATTCCCGTAGAGTTATGTGACGTCACGGGGGTAGAAAATTGGAGTCAATTTGGGGTCGGGGGTTGAAATGGTGGTTTTATTCCCATAGCGTTACATGAGATCACGGGAGGGGGGTAGAAAAGTGGAGTCAATTTGGGGTCAGGGGGTTGAAATGATGGTTTTATTCCCGTAGAGTTACGTGACGTCACAGGGGGTAGGAGAATGGATTCAATTTGGGGTGGGGGGATGATATGACGGGTTTATTCCCGTAGGGTTTCGTGACGTCACAGGTGGCCACGCCCCCACCCATTTTGGACCTCATGGACGTGCATGAGCTCATGAATAATGTGGAGTCGATTTGGGGTCAAGGGTGGACACACCCCCTTTTGCACGTCATCTACGTATATGAGCTTATAAGACAAGTGGAGTCGATTTGGGGTTGGGGTGGCCACGCTCCCCCAGAATAGTGGAGTCGATTTGGGGTCAGGGGTGGCCACGCCCCTTTTGGGGGGTTTGGTGGGTTGCCCCACCCCTCTTTGGGGGTTTGGTTTGTTGCTCGCCCCTTTTTAGGCCTCACGTACGTACATGAGCTTATCACGAGGGGGGGAGGGGGGTTGGGTGATTAGAAAAGTGGAGTCTATATGGGGTCTTTTCCTCTACTATAATGGAGGGAGGGTGTGTGTTGTGGAGAGAGAGAGAGAGACGTTGTGTAGCGAGAGAGAGAGAGAGAGAGAGAGAGAGAGAGAGAGAGAGAGAGAGAGAGAGAGGTGGGGGGGGGGGGAGGTGTTAGTGTTAGAGTGAAAGGAAATGGATGTTGGATATTGCCAGTGTCTTAGAGACGCACAATCCATTGCTACCTTTTAAAATAGAAGAACCGAGATTAGATTCTAATCTTGGTTAAACATTTATCCATTTCTTATTGAAGTGTGTGTTTTTATTTTATATTCTGTGTGATTAGTGCTTTTTACAATATTGGTATTTTGCACCTTTTTCTTTGTTTTCATTTGCATTCACCATTTGATTAACTTAGTTTTCAATAATTAATCGTTGCACATTTAATTGAATTTAACACTTGTGAATTAATTTGCATTTACTTAGAATTCTTTTAAAGTTTTAGTGTTGTTTTAGCACTTGTGAATTAATTTCTAAATTTTAGTTATTACCTAACACTTTTAAGTTTCTATTAATTAAACAATTTCCTTGAATTGTGATAAATTAATTTTGATTTAATTTTATTTAATTAAAGAATTAAACTTTGCTTTGTTTTCAAGTAACTGTAAATTTCCCTGATATTGTTTATTTCACTTATAATTTTGCGTTTGATAATAAATTTTTTTATTTAAAATTCTTATGGTTTTCTTTTACACCAGTATTTAAATATGATTTGTTTAGGTAGAAACAGAGTGGTAATTGAGCGGTTTTCCTTCAATTTACTTGAAGTGAGTTAGAACCAGGGAAGTACTTAAACTTCTGAAATCAGGTTAGTACTTAGATCTTTAAAGTTGTTGATGGAGTGATGCCCTTTAATTAATTTGATTACATATAGGATTACCTCACACCTGTTTTTAGTGAACTTAGTCTGATTTTCGGTAAGTTGTTGAAGGGATCACTGTTGCCTTTAGAGTATTCAGTCGTTTATTACCTGTGATGAAGGTTCGGGTGTCTGGCTGTTGTGAGGTAACAATTAATGACTGGTAAGTGTAGTAACCGGATAGTTGGCACTTAGTCACAATACACACACATACAGTATATAGATATATAGTATATATATCTATATATATATTAAATATAATAATAATATATATATATATTATATATATATATATATATATTTGTTATGAACACTGTTGGGTTCATCAGGTTCATTAAAAAAATATAAAAATTTAACTAAAATTTATCAGGACTGATGATCTGGCAGCATTTGAGACTGTCAAAGGAGGATGAAACCAAGTAATACGAAACAGACCTTAAGACTTATTTATTATATATATAAAATGTACAATTGTTTGAATACAATATTTACATAAAGGCATCAGTGCAAATTTATTATATATATAAATGTACAATTGTTTGAATACAATATTTACATAAAGGCATCAGTGCAAAGAAAGAAAAAGTTTACACAAAAATAACCACAAATTTAATCTGAAAGTTATCAGATAAGGCAAATATCAAACAGTCAGTATAACACAATCTTTAACAAACAATGAAAGAGTCAGTACATCAAATAACCAAAAATAAAAGTTCCATGTAAGTAGGGGGAAAAATAATTACTTTACATACAGGATCTGTAAAATGCCATTACAATTATTACAGTAACCTTAGTACGAGCAGTTAGCAAATAGTCAATAAGAGACAACATAAGGTTATAATTAAAGATACAAATTTACAATAATGGACCATAAAAATCACAAGCAGGGTTAACAAATTATGCCACAAAAACACAGTTTCAATTTCATGATTACCTTTAAACATAAACATCAAAACACTGGGGAAAACCTAAGGCACAAAAGCCTTCTGCAGGACACTACACACCCAGGAAACCGGGACAACTAGCAGAGATAACACCTGAGGACCCACTAAGAATACCTGCTGAAAACATTTATCCAACCGAAGCTGTACACCAAACAGACGAAGCTGCCCTTCAGGAGAACACAGACGAAGCTGCCCTTCAGGAGAACACAGACGAAGCTGCCCTTCAGGAGAACACAGACGAAGCTGCCCTTCAGGAGAACACAGACGAAGCTGCCTTCAGAGGACAACGAAGCTTGCACAGAAACACAGACGAAGCTGCCCTTCAGGAGAACACAGACGAAGCTGCAACTCTGAAGCCGTGGTCCTCAACATAACGCAGACGAAGCTGCTAACCCAAACAAAACTGGCTCTGCTGAACATCTTGATGCTCGTCCTTAACCCTGCAGGTCCCGAGTCGTAACCAAATAACCATTAAGGACTCCAACCATGCCTGCATGGAATCCCCATGCTGCTTATAACCTGCTCAGGTTTCTGTACCTTACTGACTAAAACAGTCAGACACGGGCTGTCGGACGTTACCTTACCTCCACCTCTCCTACCAATAAACAAGAGGTGAAAATACCCTCACTGGGAAACAACATGAAACAACCGTTTCGATCGTCAGAGACAAGAAAACAATAAAAGAGGTGCTTAATACCCTTACAATATATATATATATATATATTATATATATATTATATATATATATATATATATATATATATATATATACGTATGTATGCAATAATATAAGAATGATCTGGTTAAACTTCTTCTAATGTTTTCTTTAAAGGAATTTTAACCAAATCATTCATATATTCGTACACAAACACATATATATGTGTGTGTGTTTTGTGTACTCTTAACAGTGAAAGTGTTAAAAGCGACTTATCAGAAGTAAACAAGGTAACAGTCATCACGTCTTTCTTATTATACTGCAGATTTTCCTGCTGTATTTAGTATTTGTTGAATAATGAACCTTCATTTGTGTAAGAAAAGAACCTTATGTTTACAGAGATGTAAACATTACTATTTGTTTTCAATTCACCATTTACAAATTTTCATCGCATTCAATTGGGTTACATTGGTGGCATTCATACCCTCGTTGGGAAAACTATTTGCCAAGTGATTCTTTTTTTATATTATGCCAGGTGCTTTTCCAAGTGCCATAACAGTTACGATTGTTTTCACTGGTTTCCCTGATATTTGGAGAACGAAGTAGTTTCTCTGTGACAGGATATCAAGATTTGAGCGCGTCAGTTTCTGGGATTTTTCCGAATGTTGAATGAGTGGGAATTTCCTTTGTTATTTTAGAGTTTGATTTTTATTTGTTAGTTGATGGAGTTTTCTAGCATGGATGACCTTCGTTGCCTGGACATCATTGATATATATTAATTGCTCACTAAATTACCCTTACAATCCTCAGCTCCCTTATTCTTCTTTCATCTATATTGAACAAAAACTGCAGTGTATATTTTTTTCATAGCGAATTCATTTGCATGGCGCAACTTTCACTTCCATAGACATTGCTCTTCCACATCTGTGATTCTAGCTTCACCTATCGTATGAATCTAAATTTGAATACCAAGAGAAGTCAAACATCTCCATTTGCCACTTACTTCACCCGTGTTTATCACGCCAATGTCAGGTTCCTCATCCTCGACCACCAATCATTTCACATTCCTCCTGTCTAATAAATATTAACTTTCAACTGCATTTCATGCTTTTTCCATAACCTTTTCGTCACTCCATCGACATGAATACCTAAGGGAGTGGTAAAAAGTAACGTAAGTTATGCTGTAGTAACGGTATCATTAATACTTCCGTTAATAGTATACGAAGATGAAAACTCGAACCCGCTTGAAAAGAATTTTTTGGTTTTAGTTTCCCTAAAATTCGGTCATTCATTCTTGGTGTAATGTGCATCCGTTGTTATTTGTTTTCAGTTATACGTCTTCTGTGCTCTCTTTTTTTCAGCGACTCATTGAAATTCTAACGACAGGAAGTCGCTGCATATGAGCCATTTAGTTTTAAATATGCGTTCTGCTGATTTTGCACGCTCACGCACGTGTAATTATGGACGTCATCGGTGAAAGGGCGAAGTTGCGCCCGGAGATAACCTAACGACTTAATGACATATCTAAAATGCGAACAGGGACGGAAACGAGGTTATTTGCAAATTAATGGTAAATTGCGGATCCGGAGAAATAACTCAGGGGAGAAATTTCAACGCACTTGGAGCAAAAGTGGTTTTTAGGACGGAAAGAGGTCTTGATTCCTGAAAGATAATTAAAGAAAACTTATCCATTTGCGAGCCGTGTAAGTGTGGTAGAGATTCTCTAATCTGTCTGTTGGTCTCCTAGTCATTTTCTGCCACAGTCAGATTTAGACGTTTTCTCACTCTCACTCTTTCTCTCTCTCCTATACAGAAATATACAAGCATGCATGCTTACAACCACCCCTACATATAAACACACATATATATGCATGCATGTATGTATATATATATATATATATATATATATATATATATATATATATATAATATATATATACATGTGTGTGTGTGTGTGTATACGTATATACTATGGGGTAGCCCATTTCAGCACGGTCGTCTCTGCGCCAAGACGTATCAAAGCCAGAATTTTAGGGACAGCCGTTTCAGCGGAAAAAAACCAGGCACAACTTTTCTAGTGATAAGATAGTTATAATTTCATAAACAAAAGAGGAGAAACCGAACAAACTTTCGGGAAAAAAAACATATTTTATTAATTCAAACTACACGTACTGATTCTAATATATAAATACGCTTATCTTATGAAGCATTCCCGGAATCAAAATATTTTATTGATTAAATTACACATACTGATTCTAATATATGAATAAATAAAGTATCTAAAAATAGTCCTAAATACAAAATTCAGGAAACCTAGTCTAATAAGCCATTCTCAATAGCTTGCAAATACTCGACTGCCTTTCTGTATTTCAGTAACTTTTGTGACTAATGACTAGGTGTAAGTTTTCGAAATATTCATCACGTCCTTTTTGGGCTAGTTTCAGCATATCAATGAAATTCGCAGTTATTGCATGCAACATTCCTAGCTCTGCGCGCAGCCGTCTGTTCACCGCTACCACTCCGCAACACAGATGCTCACAGAAAACCACCTGGACAATTTAGAATTAATTATAAGGCCAACAATGTCCAGTCTGATCACCCGACTGCGAAACAGCAGCAATTCGCTCGTACAAAGTACCCTAAGTAGTGAGGCAAGAAGAAGATCTAAATTGTGGAGAAGATGGGAAAATGAGGCGTTTGTTCCCTAAATGACTTAATCTCTGTTTTTGCAAAATTCATCTGCGGAATCTGTTACTCTTATTGTATTGCTACGATTATTGTTATTACTGGTATTTTCCTTTTTTCATTATTACTGTGATTGTAATCAATATAGTTTTTACATTCAATTTTTCAACTATTCTCAATCTTATTACGGTTATGACCATTATTTTGATTACTATCTGTTATACTACCTCAGCAAGTGTGGATATTGCCGATTAATCTTTTTTTAAATCATGTTATCTTATGTATCTAGACTGTATGTTATTTTCTATTCTTTGTATATTCCATGTATATGCCCTTGAGCCGATAATAATAATAATAATAATAATAATAATAATAATAATAATAATAATAATAATAATAATAATAATAATAATAATAATAATAATAATAATAATAATAATAATAATATGATAAAAGCCATAAACACATGGGCAGTGCCAGTAATCAGATACAGCGCAGGAATAGTGAAATGGACGAAGGCAGAACTCCGCACCATAGATCAGAAAACCAGGAAACATATGACAATACACAAAGCACTACACCCAAGAGCAAATACGGACAGACTATACATAACACGAAAGGAAGGAGGGAGAGGACTACTAAGTATAGAGGACTGCGTCAACATCGAAAACAGATCACTGGGGCAATATCTGAAAACCAGTGAAGACGAGTGGCTAAAGAGTGCATGGGAAGAAGGACTAATAAAAGCAGACGAAGACCCAGAAATATACAGAGACAGGAGAAAGACAGAAAGACCAGAGGACTGGCACAACAAACCAATGCACGGACAATACATGAGACAGACTAAAGAACTAGCCAGCGATGACAATTGGCAATGGCTACAGAGGGGAGAGCTAAAGAAGGAAACTGAAGGAATGATAACAGCGGCACAAGATCAGGCCCTAAGAACCAGATATGTTCAAAGTACGATAGACGGAAATAACATCTCTCCCATATGTAGGAAGTGCAATACGAAAAGTGAAACCATAAACCACATAGCAAGTGAATGCCCGGCACTTGCACAGAACCAGTACAAAAAGAGGCATGATTCAGTGGCAAAAGCCCTCCACTGGAGCCTGTGCAAGAAACATCAGCTACCTTGCAGTAATAAGTGGTACGAGCACCAACCTGAAGGAGTGATAGAAAACGATCAGGCAAAGATCCTCTGGGACTATGGTATCAGAACGGATAGGGTGATACGTGCAAACAGACCA
Source organism: Macrobrachium nipponense (assembly GCF_015104395.2). Taxonomy (NCBI): domain Eukaryota; kingdom Metazoa; phylum Arthropoda; class Malacostraca; order Decapoda; family Palaemonidae; genus Macrobrachium; species Macrobrachium nipponense. Next base: position 50,339,537 of record NC_061110.1, on the reverse strand, counting down.
GACGTGACGTTGATTGACAAAGTCAAGAGAAAGTATCACTCATTGATGTCGCAATACCATGGGACACCAGAGTTGAAGAGAAAGAGAGGGAAAATTGGATAAGTATCAAGATCTGAAATAGAAATAAGAAGGATATGGGATATGCCAGTGGAAATCGTACCCATAATCATAGGAGCACTAGGCACGATCCCAAGATCCCTGAAAAGGAATCTAGAAAAACTAGAGGCTGAAGTAGCTCCAGGACTCATGCAGAAGAGTGTGATCCTAGAAACGGCACACATAGTAAGAAGAGTGATGGACTCCTAAGGAGGCAGGATGCAACCCGGAACCCCACACTATAAATACCACCCAGTCGAATTGGAGGACTGTGATAGAGCAAAAAAAAAAAAAAAAAAAAAAAAAAAATAATAATAATAATAATATTATTATTATTATTATTATTCATTATTATTATTATTATTATTATTATTATTATTATTATTATTATTATTATTATCGAAAGATATTGCTGCATCAGCTGCATTCGACTTGTAAATAGTCTTCTCTATTTTTCTAATAATAGCTTTCTCTCTGCTACTACAACTGGCGAGTATTGCGCCGATAGTAATACTCGCCAGTTGTAGTAGCAGAGAGAAAGCTATTATTAGAAAAATAGAGAAGACTATTTACAAGTTGAATGCAGCTGATGCAGCAATATCTTTCAATAAAACTTGTTTGAAAGAGGGTCTCCTTCCAATATATTATTATTATCATTTTTTTATTTTTTTTTTTTTGCTCTATCACAGTCCTCCAATTCGACTGGGTGGTATTTATAGTGTGGGGGGTTCCGGTTGCATCCTGCCTCCTTAGGAGTCCATCACTTTTCTTACCATGTGCGCCGTTTCTAGGATCACACTCTTCTGCATGAGTCCTGGAGCTACTTCAGCCTCTAGTTTTTCTAGATTCCTCAACAGGGATCTTGGGATTCGTGCCTAGTGCTCCTATGATTATGGGTACAATTTCCACTGGCATATCCCATATCCTTCTTATTTCTATTTTCAGATCTTGATACTTATCTATTTTTTCCCTCTCTTTCTCTTCAACTCTGGTGTCCCATGTTATTGCGACATCAATGAGTGATACTTTCTTCTTGACTTTGTCAATCAACGTCACGTCTGGTCTGTTTGCACGTATCACCCTGTCTGTTCTGATACCATAGTCCCAGAGGATCTTTGCCTGATCGTTTTCTATCACTCCCTCAGGTTGGTGCTCGTACCACTTATTACGCAAGGTAGCTGATGTTTCTTGCACAGGCTCCAGTGGAGGGCTTTTGCCACTGAATCATTGCAAAAGCCCTCCACTGGAGCCATGTTATTATTATTATTATTATTATTATTATTATTATTATTAGGTCTGTCGTTTCCTTGAAGCGTTCCAAATGTTTGTGGGAAACAACGGTGCTCTTCTCCCAATTCCTCTCCGGTGTGGACGGCTAACATAGTTGTCTTCAAACCAATTCAAAAGCGGAACTAGCTCCGCCGATGGGTTTGATCATTATTTTGGTTTTAGACCTGCTTCTTCTAACGTATGAATTCTAGCACGGCATCTACCATGTTCATGACACCTCAAAGACTTTACATTTGCTTGTGTCTTGATTTCTTTATCAATTAGGGCCAAACAAACCTCTAAAGGACAGATTAGTGCAATGGATAAGGTTGCCAGCTGAAACTAGGATTACAAAATAAAAGTTTATTATACAGCTACGTGTATTAATATTCAACTTACTAGAAAACTAGTTCCAGCAAAAGGTAAAATGGAGCAAACAGCAGCTCAAAATTTAGCCCTAATTAGGACCGATATCTAATTCTAAATTAAACAGTGCGACAGGCTTACAGAAGCCTCTTCAGAGGGCTTTTATAAGCAACTAGATCCAGTGACGTGGACCAGTGGCTTCTTGACACTGATGATGCAGTTTCTTCTCCAAGCAAAAGGGAATTTCCAGGCTCAAGGCATATGCACATGTCTGGAAAGTAAGTATCCAGATAATAATCATCCACTAAAGAAACTCCAACTAGGAATTACTTAACCATGAGGGATGAATCTTATCTCAGTAATAATCATTTTAACACCATGGAGAATATGTTATGTTCCTTCACTATACAACAATGAATACATTTGATATATAGATTCATAAAGGGGAATATGAGTTAGTAGGGGTTCTTAGTTAGGGACTTCTTAAGAGATGAAAAATTTGAACAGAAAAATTAGTATTTCAGTGGAAGAGAAAGAAAACTGAGAGTAAATGCCACATCCAACTTACCGGTGGGTTGAATAATGCAATGGTCAGTTGCATTAGGCTTCCTTGGTCTGTGTTGGAGATACAGGTGGTCAACAAAGGGGGCCTTAGAAGGGGCCTGGGACACGTCTGATCCCTAAGTTTCCAGAGCTAAGAGTGAGGCTGATGCCAAGTCAGTCAGGTCGCTTCGGCTTCCAAGCTCCTCCCCCAAGCGTACCTGGGCAATGTCATGCTGTTTATCTGGATTATGACAAAGACAGCCCAGTACATAGGAGTAGGGGAAAAAACCAATTGTCCCTCAACACCTAGGTGCCAATCCCCAGGTAGTCCATTTTTCTAACAGGGGATTAGCACCTAGGTGTGAAATTTCCCACCTTTTAATGAGGTGTTAATTACTTTTCACACCTTTTAATGAAGTGTTAATTACTTTTCACACCTTTAGGTGTGAAAATTGACCATAAAGGTGTAAATATAACGAATAGGTGTGGAATTTCACAGGTTTCCCATGGTTGTATCAGCACCGTACAAGACTCTACGGAGGTAAAAACCCTGATTTCAACCCTGACCCCAAATTTCCTCATACTCTACAGAGGTAAAAACCCTAATTTCAACCCTGACCCCAAAGTTCCTCATAGTCTACGGAGGTAAAAACCCTGATTTCAACCCTGAACCCCCCCCCCCCAAAGTTCCTCATAGTCTACGGAGGTAAAAACCCTGATTTCAGCCCTGACTCCAAAGTTCCTCATACTGTAAGGAGGTCAAAAATCCTAATTTCAACCCTGACCCCCAAACTTCCTCATACTCTACGGAGGTAAAAACCCTGATTTCAACCCTGACCCCCCCCCCCCCAAGTTCCTCATTTGCTATGGAGGTAAAAACCCTGATTTTAACCCTGACCCCGGATTCCCTCAAAAACTGCTGATGATGTCACGAAAGCCTACGGATGTAAAATCCCAGGTTTCAACCATGACCCAGATTTCCTCAAAAAATTCCGTTGACGTCTCGAAAAAGGCTAGGGGTGACGATCCCAGATTTCAAACCCGACCCCGATGATGTCACAAAACTATATGACGTAAAACCCTCACCCTGAATTCCCTCCACTAGCCCCTGATGACATCTTAAAACCTGAAATCACAGGTTCCAACATGTCCCCCGAATTCACCTCCAAACGCAAATTTTTTAAGTCAATAGGGTACACTGAAAATTAACTTAGCAAAACCCATTTCAGTCTTAGTCATTTATGATATGTGTATATAGATGCATAATATTCCATACATAAAGAGGTTAAATGGAAAATCAGATTTCATACGGAATTGTTATTATTTTTGTAACAAAAGTCATACAGAAATACATGGGGAATGGTATACATGAATTAATACTCCATACAAAGTCATACAAGAATACACTGGAAAAAGTGTACAAAAGAATACATGGACATGATATACATTTGTTTTATGAAAATAATACATCATCGAGACACATTGCTAGTATATACCACACACATCCTCCTCAGTTTCCCGATCGTGTGTGAAAGATAATTCATCTAATACATCTAAGCTTTTAAATTTTGATAACAAGTTCTTCAAACATAAATCTTCCACACATCTTTCCTCTAGCAGAGATAAATTCTTTTTCATGATGACCACACAAGTGACTTTACCAATTTTTTTAATTTCATCACTAAATGTAGATAACACAGGTAAATATTGATTCAACCATGTCATGTTAACTCGTCCACTTTGTCTGATACCGGCGGGAAAGATTACATATTTGACATAGTCATACGATGGTTTAAATAATTCTTCCGTCAATTTCTTCACTGAAGAACAAACGTGGTTGAACCTCATCTGCTTGGTATCCCTGCTCAAACAGTCAGCATGGCCCTCATCTTTGGAATATGCTACACTCTTTTGCGTGTATTCGTTATCTTCAACAGGGGCATCGATGTCATATTGGGTTAATAAAGTAGCTACGGTGGGGAGATCTACTTCATTGTCACATTCCCAAGAGGTAATATTTTCAGGCCTTTTCACAATGGCAGACTCTTCAACACTGCGATCGCGATGACAGGAGTATGTTGCACCAGCTCGAGAATATCGAAAGCCTGCAGTCTCGGCGTATGGATAACTTCGAACGACATTTTCAACCACAGTAATTTCTGCATGTAACACAATTAGTGGCCACTACTAAACAGGTATTTATCTTCCTGAACCTATTTTCATACAAGTTCCTGAAAACTAACTTGCACGAGGAGGTTGACAAAGCCATGGCGAGAGTGTGCACCTTATTAATATTCCAATGGTTCAAGAGTTAATGAGCCACCGAATCCCGCAATCGAGCTTCCCCTTCCCCCTGACACTATTAGTCATTAAAGATGCTCCCCTTTATCACAATCACTGATTAAACAAGTTGTATCATACCACCCTCCAAGACCCCACCTGAAGCTATGAATCATTTTAAAGCCCGACCCACTTTCGAACTGTTATCTTAACTTCGTGATTAAACAAGTTGTATCATGTAAAGAGTTAATCACACAATTAACCAAGCTGTATCATTTTCCCAACATGTTAATAAGGTACCCAAGCACCCGCCATTTTCTTTCACACACTCACCATTTTCTTTTATGCATATCCCACCATCTTCCCACCACTACCGCCTCTTTTCACTGCATTGTGCCATTCTTCTATATGTTTTTTAATAGCTGCATACCTTACATCCAATCTTTAACCCCTGCCATCTCAATTAAGTAGTGATAATTGGAAGTATTATCAATGTTGGTTTTTTTACTCCCTTGAAATTCTTGAGCGATATCTAAAATATTATAACCTGCGAGTGGATGAGGTAAATCCCCTTCTTCATTCCATTCAATCGAGCTAGAATTTTTGTAAGTGTTTAACAAAAGCTGCAACGTACGACTTTTGAGGTTCTTTAAATAATATTAAAATAATACTTGCTAAATCGGGATTGCTCCTTGTGGCTAATATCCCCTTTACCTGTTTTCAACATAATCGGAGCATTTACCTGCTCTTCCCCAGGTACTTCAGCCACCTCGCCCACACCCTTTCTAGGAGAATAAGGAGGTCGGTCCTGTGAGTGATTTAGCCGCCGCGGGAAATTTTGCATTAATTTTAACATTAAGAGGTATGTGCATGTCACTAACGTTTGTATGCAATTTACCATTACCCTCAAGGTTAGTATAATTATTATCAATATTATCACAAACCTCCTTTCTATTCATTAACCTCTCGTATGTAACGGCGGGGATAACGTAAAACTCCTTCATTTTTCGTCAATTAAAAAGACTTCCTATCAAACTCACAGCTAAAGGTAGTAACACCAATAAAATAGCGTCCCCTTTACGGCTTTTCAATATATTTTTCTTCTTAGCTACAGACGTTGTTTTTAAGGACAGATGAATTTCACGCCTACACTTTCTCAAGTGTTTAAATAAATTTCTCATCTTGAGTTAGATTACCGTAAAGAAAATTTCTAAAACTTTCCAATATGGTAGCCACAAAACCACGGTTTAAGATTGGAATGACTTTACTTCTCTCACTGGGTGATAAACATGTGATGAATAGAATAGTTTTTATTTTAATGTATCAAAGGTTGTTTACGGTTCATATCCGTACAATTTGAGATTCGTCGACCCATGAATTGAATTGACTTGGGTAACCTTTCCAATTAACGTAATATTGAGTTTTATCATTTTTCTTCCTGGTTCTCAGAATAGTGATATCATATGTTTCTGGTAGAATTCTTCACGGTAGAATACCCACTTTATTTCTTCACCAGCTAAATCTTCCAAGAAGTATATGACAGGATTTTGTGATGTATCCACTTTTCGGATTTTAAAAATTTCCAGAGTATTTTGAATAGTATACTCCCTTCAAAAAACTGCGTTCCAATGCTCATCTGCTATACGTACAACGTCTCCAACATTCAAGATTGAACCGGTGTGTGGATTAACGAGAACAGTATTTTTATACATACTCGAGAATTGACGTTCAATGTCCTCTTGTTGAGGGGTGCGTTCCTTTCCCAAACTTTTATGTAGGGTATTGTTATAACTCTGAAAAATGTCACACAAGACGTCAATGTATTTTAAGGTGTTCTTATGCGTGAGATATCTATATATCCTACTCTTAATAGTCCTTATTACTCTTTCCGCTACAGATGATTTTATCTCTCTTGAGTAAACGCTATATAATTTTATTTTTTTACCCTCTAGGTATTCTCTGACGTATTTGTTACAATATTCCCTGCCCTCATCACTATTCAAATGTGAATTTCCAGAAAATTCTCCAGATTCGATAATCTTCTTTAAAGCACGACGCATAGTGACACCATCCTTCTTTTTCAATGGAATAATTTGTAGATATCTGGAAAACACGTCAATAAATATCAGCAAATATTTAAAACCCCTTATTGTACCGAGCTAATTTTGACATATCAGCTAAATCGGTACTCACTATCATTTGAGGTTTGGGTGATATGATTTTTCTTCTCGGGAATTTTTTTCTCGTGATTTTATGAAGGGTGTAATACTTTTGTCCGCGTAAGAATTCTTTAACATATTCTCGAGTAATTTTGTTATCCAGATTTTTCGCTACTCTGAATAAAGGGTCTACCCCGCTGAAACTACCAACACCTTGTACATTCCTGTATAAAGTTTTAAGAAATTTTAACTGTTCTTTATCCATATTGGTAAGCTATTTGATATTCCGCTTCACCCAGAATATTAGTTCGAAGCTGTAACAGTTCAGGTGCTGACGGGGCAAAGCCTACCAACAGATAACCATACTAGTTACGCGATAGAGTCTTTTTATATATATCCGAAAATTCTGATGCTTTTTGACGACCGAATAACTGTCGACCTATAGTTTCAATTTGACTAAAATCACGAATTTTCATTAGAATGTAATGTGAACAATTCAGGCTTATACTTCTACTAAACTTTCCAGAATGAAACATATTCTGTGCTATGAATATAACTGAAATAGATGAATGACGTCCTGCTGTGAAGGCATTAGTGACAAATTTATTATCACTCGCTTCTATGAAACAATCATCGAGTATAAATAGCCAGCCTTTATTACCCTCCATCCCCTTTTCAATGTAATCATAGGGATTTAAAATTTCTTTGGAGACTTTAAATTTGGATCCTATAGAGGGGTGGATTTCGAGGGGATGTTCATATACCCCACAATATAAAATATATTGGAAATGCGCTTCATAAAGTTCAATGATCTTTTGACATAGGACTGACTTGCCGCTGTTACTAAACCCCGCTATTATAAATACGGGCAGGGTTGGCAAAAAGATTTAAAATCAGTTCGGGAAAGGGACCTGTTGACATGATGTCAGCATGCTCAATACTAAGGACATGTATTCTCTTCATCTGTCTTATATAGACGTCAATTATAGTGAATGAAAGTTGACGGCAATAACATTTGTTTAATTCTTATAGTGAGATATATATATATATATATATATATATATATATATATATATAATATATATATATATATATATATATATATATATATATATATATATATATATATATATATATATATATATATATATGTAGGACACTCATACAAGGTTTTATATAATATATGAGACAAAATAACTATATATATATATATATATATATATATATATATATATATATATATATTATATATATATATATATATATAGAGAGAGAGAGAGAGAGAGAGAGAGAGAGAGAGAGAGAGAGAGAGAGAGAGAGAGAGAGAATAAAACTAAGTATACTACAAAAAACACAAAATTGCCCACTAAGTCAAGGTGAAACGCCCTCATTTCACAGGAGGATGGGGTAAATCCATTTCCTAAAGAGGTAAAAGAGATGCCAATGACGATGAAGAGAGAGTTGATTTTACATTCCCTACTTTACTGTGCTCTCTTCGCCGTTTTGATCACCCTTTCACTCGAGGGAAATGATGTGAAGATGGGTGTATGGATGGAGGAGGAGCAGGAATTCTCGAAGTGCTAGGAATAGCGGGTGGAATGTTAGACACAGAGGGTGCTGCTGGCACCAGCCCCTCTATCACCTCTAGTTCCTCCTCCTCCACCACACCCATACGCCAACGATTTATACGGTGTCACATAATATCTTGTATCCTCTAAAGGACATAGAGACACCTTTTGCTGACTCGTATAAAACATTGTACCTACTACTTTTTGCAAACTGTGCACATGAGTATAAGTGATCTCGTTCTTCTCTATCACTTCTCGATACAGTTTATGCGAAATGGTCTTTTGCCGGCATCTATGTATGTTGAGGTGTCCTCGTATTTATTTACTAACAAGGCACCGAGTTGGTAAACACCACTCCTTTGCTAAGTCTCATTGACTGTGATGATATTTTCTAAGTTTCGTTCAAGAGTTTCTGGTGTGAAGGTTAAGTCGTTGAAACTCATAGTATAAAATATAAGTTATATTTTACTAGCTACATCACTAAATAGATGCAAGAAGGTTGATAGGTCTTCAGGCTAAGAGGAGAAGGTGAAGTCTGAGATACAATTTCGTTTACAAATCATAGGAGAGCAAACACTGGCTCGATATGCATGCATACAAACTAACATATGAAACTAGGTTGGTCACGTAGGCCACCAGCCTTATGAGAACGTCAACATGATTTCTCAGAGAAGGCATTGTTGACGTTATTGTCAGCACAGATAACGATGACTCCAGGTGTCCACACATCGGGACGCTTCGTCAAAGCTTCATCAAAGCTTCGTCAAATTTCTGCCTGACCTCCTTGGTCTCTGGCCTAATTCTCATGTTGTACATTACTCTATAGAATGTGGAAATACATTCTTTATTCAATGTAAACCTTACATAATGCTTGGTCGGCTACAAAACCAAACACAGAATAATAGCCAGGGCAGAAAGTTTGACTTGCATTTGATATGTAATAGTGTGATTTTAGATACAAATGCAAAGATATGGTAAACATATAACTACCAGCAAAGTGTTTAAGAAAATGATATTCAACTGGTTATATGTAAAAATCAGATATATAGAAAATACTTATAAGAAAAAAAATACATGGAGTACACAAATACAGATCCACGTATAAGGTATATGCATATGGTATAATACTAAGTGCTAAGGATCACATGTGATATATAATGATACAGTTATATACTGCTAGTCATGAGGATACATATCCAACAGAAAATACTAACGTACTTCTGATGGCTGCATGACATAAAGATTATATGTTAAAAATCATATATTGATAGAAATTAATGGTACAAAAATGTGATAAGATAAAAGGTAACAGATTGAGTATAGGTGCTACCTGATTTGTTTATACATGTACATATTGATTCAAATAAATGTGATTAATATATGTGCACTTCATATAGATTCCCAGTATGTACACGCACAGATATATTGATTCATTGTTTAACTTCAATATGCTTCAATTGGATATAATGCTTCAATATTAGATATAATGTTTCAATACTTAGATATAATGCTTCAATACTAGATATAATGGATAAGGTAGATTATATTGTATATAATTAAGATTCTCATTCTTTACATATGTCTAAGGGGTGTTGCCTCGCATCTGTTTTACTAACAAGGCACCCTGTTGGAACTTTTGATCTGCATCACAGATGTCGTTTGGTAAACACCACTCCTTCTCAGATACATCTCATTGACTGTGATTATATTTTCTAAGTCACATTCAATAGCTACTTCTGGTATGAAGGTTGAAGACGTTAAAACTCATAGTATAAGATATAAGTTATATTTAACAAGCTACATCACTGGATAGCTGCAGGAAGGTTTGATAGGTCTTCAGGTGAAGAGGAGTAATGGAAGTCTGAGATACAATTCTGTTTACAAAATCATAGGAGAGCAAAACACTGCTCGATATTCATACACATAGATGGATATACAAAACTAGGTTTGTGACGTAGACAGTCTGTTGGTGGGAATGTCAACGTTTTCCCAGAGGAGGCATTGTTGATGTTACATTTTGCAATATTAATGATGACTCCAGGTGTCTACACACCCGGACGCTTATTCAAAGTGATGTCAAAGCAACGTCAACATTTCGTTAACACTTCTTCAACTTCTGCAAGCTCCTACATGACCCCTTGGGTCGTTGGCATATTTATCATCTTAGTACATTATCTATAAAATGTCAAAATACATTCTTTATTATATGTAAACCTTACATATGGAATGCTTTGTCAAGGAGGTTTCTACTACACATTTAGCCAACCTCTTAAACAACTTTTCCCACAGTTCACAGTTCCAAACAACCTCTTCGAGTCAAAAGAAATAGCCAATTTCAGATGCCTCTAAAATCAAATGCCTTAAGGGCTACTGGAAAATTGTCTGGGAGGGGTCCGACGTTCTGTTGATTAGCCATACTTGTTCTCCTCATCCTACGCCAGGCAAATACGTTCGTGATGACCAGAATCACCACCAGCACGAGGGTCATAGCCAGCAAAGAGTAGAAACGAAGATTCTCCATGGCGTTGTAAGCGTGGGAAGTATGGTCCATAGTAGCCAGTTTCGACAGCTGCTGGGCCACCTTCGCGTTAAAAGGCAGGGGAAGGGCTGGGATAAGGATATTGGTCCAAGAAAAATATGCGAAATAAGCCCGTGTCCTTATGATGTGCTTATTCCACGAACGGTGTAGTTGGTCGTTGCTCCACTGCAGCTGTCCGCAGCGACGAACAGTCGTGAAGATGCAGCTGATCCGTCTGGGCATGCGACGTTAAACTCTTCGACTGCAAAGCGTAGCCAGGTTCCGTTATTCAGCCTGTAAGCGAACTTATACTCGTCAAAAGGGTAAAGTCGATTCAGACAACGTTCACGCGTGTGAGGAAGAGAGCCGTTAAGGACTAGGCCTAACTCGCACGAATCCTCTGCTAAATTGTGCAATTCAAAGGAGTAAGCCGTACAAACTTTATTACCCATGGCATTAGAACAATGAGCGAACCGACGTAGGTCTCTGACGACCGTAAAAGTTTCCTTATTAGGGGAAATTAATACGTAGCCAGACAAATTCGATATTACTGGTAATGAGCTATTGGACATGTAAGTAGGGAACGGAGCTATTTTGTAGGATTTCCAGGCATCAGAAGAATCGAAGGGGATATTAATTCTACGCTTACTGAAATTAAGCTATAATAAAATTCGATCTTATGTGCTTCTAACAAAGGAGCATAACCAAGTTTCTGACACTCATTCTCTAAAGTTAATGTTAAGTCTTTGATAGGCAAGATATGCGGCAAAAGAACTCCCTTTGTAGCTTGAGTAATTGCTTCCACATAGTCTTTGGATTTATCAATAAAATGTGAAATTTTCATATGGTTATGATCTACCTTTGAATTATAATATGCTAATGTTGCAAGCAGGTATTGCACATCATTAATTTGATTTATATTACTAGAATGTTTGTTCACCAATGTCATAAGCGGATTTATTGACTAATTGTCTGTGAAATTCAGAGAAAATTAATTAATGTTCATGTTGTCAAAATTCAGTTCTCTTATTCTGATCATCAATTTTAAGACGATTTGAAATTCCCAGACCCAAGCTTGCAACTGACCCAAAGATATGTAATTACTCATGTTTAAATTAGCTACTTCTTATTCAAAAGTTATAAAATATACTCTCCTTGCCTTTCTTTCTTCCCCGTTTTCATTAGCTTTGAACGTGAGCCAATGGGATGGTCCTTATGTCAGTAGGTTGTGATATGTTTTGAACTTTTAGCCTATTTGCCATTGATATTTCTAAATACAAAATGGGCCTTCAAACTTAGGCATTAGTTTATAGTTCAAACCTTTGCGCACGTATATTTGGATATAGATTCGATCACCTACTGCATATGGTTTTGTTTGTTTGGCGATTTTATTGTGATTCCTTTTCATTATGATTTGTGCCTCTTCTAAATTCTTACGAAGTATATTATATTGGCTTACACTTCCATCCATAACATCCCTTAGGGGATATGATAAATTATTTGTAGGCGTCAGGATATGGAAAGGTGTCCTAGCGGGAGTGCAGTATAAGGCTTCATGTAGTGTCATTTTTATAGATACATGATATGAATGATTAAGAGTTAAGGAAATGATTATTGAATTCTCCACCCGAGTCAGAGATTATCATGTGTGGAATTCCGTGTTTACAGATGTAGCACTCGTTGAATACCCTACCGCATTCAATTGCGGTTTTTGTTTTTAGTGCTATCAATTCTGTATATCGAGTCAAGGCAACTATTAACACTAGGAGGTGCTTATTTCCGCTGTCAGACTCGTAAAACCCTGTTAATAAATCTAAGTGTACTTTTTCAAAGGGTTGATTTGGCACGGGATAGGCCCCTAGGATGACAGGTGTCTTACTGTGCCCTTTGTTTTCATGACAAATGTGACAATTAGTTATGTGTTTTTTTATATCTGTAAGCATTGTAGGCCAGTAAAATAGTGATTTGGCTTTCTGTGACATGATAGAGAACCCTGGATGACCATGTAAGGGACTAGAATGCAACCAGTTTAGGACGATTGGTATAAGAGAGATTGGTACTACTACCTGGTCGTTAGTCACCTGCGGTGTGCTTCGGGTTTTCCTCATCACGGACCTACACAGAACATTACCTTTGATTACATAATTCTGCTGCGCATACATTAAATATTCTTTTTCCTTAGGATTTCCGTTTAAAGCATCTATTATTTTTCTTAACTGCTGATCTTTCCTTTGTTCAGTCTGTACCAGTTCAGCGCTCCAACCCGGGTCTCCAATGTGTGCGATCGCTTGGCTTAGGATATGTTCTTATTCATATGGTTTTAACAATGGGCACGGATGTTGCTATATCTTCTAGTTCAGTTCATGGTTCCATACAGGATGGCGCTGGGTTGCGGGATAATGCATCAGCTATGATATTCGCTTTCCCAGGTGGGTATCCTATCTTGGCTCCAAAGTCCCTTTGGGACTGTGATTAAAGCCTTTGAAGAACTCGTTGAGAGGCTTATGGTCAGAAGGACCTTAGGAGGATAGCTGTAGATTATGAACTTAAAATGTTCTAGTGAGTTAATGATACCTAACCCTTCCTTGTCTATTACTGCATATTTGCTTTCAGAGGGCTTCAGTTTACCTGAATAAAAAGCTATAGGAAAGAACTGTTTATCATATTGCTGAAGTAGTACCCCTCCTACCCCTTGGTCTGAGGCGTCAGTTGCGATAAAAAATTCCTTACTGAAATCAGGGAATTTTAAGATAGGTGAACTGCGCAATTTCTCTTTCAAGGTATCGAACGCCTGTTGATGCGTTTCAGACCATATAAAATCTACGCCCTTCTTCATAAGATCTGTTAAAGGAGCTACTATGATTGAATAGTTGCGTACGAACCTTCTGTAGTACCTACTGCACCCCAAAAATTGTTGTATCCCCTTTACGTTAGTAGGTACTGGAAAGTTACAGATAGCCGACACCTTATCGTGGACTACCTCAAGACCTTGGCTAGACACCGTAAAACCTAGCTCTAGTTTATGCAAATGTTCTTCTAAGGTATTATAAAAGATTACAAGAACGTCCATATAGGCTTGAAGGGTATCCCCTAACAAGTCTCCAAACACTATATTAATCATTCTGGTGAATGTAATTGGGGCGCAACGTAAACCGAATAGGCATACGTAAAAATTCACAGTGTCCCCTGGATGTGCTGAAGGTGGTGTATGGGGTACTCTCTTTAGCTAAGGGTATCTGGTGAAAGCCTTTAAGTAAGTCCAAGCAGGTGAAATCTTTGTTCTGACCTAACAAGGATAAGATATCGTTGGTACATGGCACTGGAAAATGATTGGGAATCATTTCCTCGTTTAAGCGACGGAAATCTACGCAAATTCGCCAAGTCCGATCTTTTTTGGGTACAACGATTAAGGGAAAATTGTAAGGGCTATTTGATTTCCTAATGACTCCTTCTTCTAACATCTTGTCGACTTCATCATTTATCTCATTCTGAAATTTCATTGGGAGTCTATACGAATGTACTTAAATAGCTTTATGTTTGTCCTTTAACCGTATTTGGTGTTCAATGACATCCGTTTTCCCTAGAGATCCCTCGCTAGTGGAGAAAACATCATGATATTTAAAGGATCCAAAAATTTCTGCTGGATCTCCACTTCTTGAATGTCTTTATTGATTTTATTTTTCATAGATTGTATGAGGGATTCGTCGACAACAGGTTGGGCGTGATTAATCTCAGCAACGGTAAGAATGCGATATTTATACACTTCCATATCCACGATATGTAGATTTTTGTGGATTACTAGATTGGTATTCAAATGGTTACAGACTTCAATGTTAACTTGTTGCTGTGAGTCAACAGTATATAATGCTTGTGTTGCGGAAAGTCTGTTAATTCTCAGAGTGTCAGGAAGGATTAAGATTTCAGATCCCGGCAAAGTCTTCTTTACACGCACTAATATATTCGAGGGTGCATTTGGCTTGAGAGTTTGCGTGCAAGCTGCTATTGCAGTTGTGCGAGAATTCTGTTGGGTCGCTTGAACAATATCCTGATTCAGGAGACAAGTGATTGGTTCCTCAATGTACGTTACTGTTTGAATGTCTGTCTCTTTTTTGTCTAAAATGGATTTTAATGTGTTAGAAGATTTATAGAATTTTCCTTTGATAAACACGCCATGTTTGGCAGGAGCTAAGATAATGTTTTGTATGCCCATAGATGGGTATCCTACAATTACAACTGGATACATATCAATGTGTTGTACAACTATAAAGGTATTGGTAAGCATGCTTTACCCACCCTGTACTGAATCTGAGTTACACCTACGACACTTAGTTCGTTATTGCCAATTCCCGAAAGTCGTAGTCCCGACATCTCAATAGGGAAGTTCGAAAACAACAAACGGTGAGTCCGTAGGTCCATGATATCACGTGGACTACCGGAAAAAAAAAAAAATGTAAATGGCTGATATTCTAAATTTACGGCGTGCAAAGTAGGACATAATCCATCATTACTGATGATAGCGTGAATTCGATAAAAATCTACGGGAACCTGCACTGATTTTTTGGATATGGTCGTGTGATTCATAGGAAAATTCTGGGTTTCACATAAGTCTTCTGGGTGATTAAATTTATTTTTTAATTCAAAAGGTGATGATACAAATGACCCAATATCACTCCCCCCGCCCCCCGGAGTCAATTACGAGGTATTTGCTTTGCTTTGAACACTCGCAAAATTTGACTGACTCTGATTGTTTTTACTAGACTGCCCAGGAACTGAGTTCCCTGAAGCCTGATCTGCTTGTTTCTGATTCTGAGCAGAGTTACTGTTTACTTGTTTCTTATTTCGTGGTAATGTGGATTCTTCTTCTTATTATCATTGGCAACGTTTTGTGTGTTTTTAGCATTACCCTGTGCCGGATTGCGTGAAAAACAATGAGCGTAAGCATGATTTGAGCTATTATGAATTGAACAATAATGCATACGACATGTGACCCGATCTTTTACAATTAAAACAAGTTATCCCTGCAGCGTTATTATTAACTACATTTACTTGCTGTGGTTTACTTTCATTCTTTGCAAAAACTTAAATAAGTGAAGGATCTAGGTCTGCACATTTAGACATATGTTTCTTAATTTGTTTTAAATGTCCATTTATGACTTTGATGGTGTCCAATAGCTCTTCATCAAAACACTGTACCAAGGCTTCCGGTAACATAGCTGTTATGAAGGTTAAGTATGTGAGCCTAATAAAATCCTTTACAGTCATGTCCTTTCCCATAAACCAAGTAGATTTATTCAAGTTATCCAGATATTCATTCA
Organism: Macrobrachium nipponense; assembly: GCF_015104395.2. NCBI lineage: Eukaryota > Metazoa > Arthropoda > Malacostraca > Decapoda > Palaemonidae > Macrobrachium > Macrobrachium nipponense. Next base: position 50,323,423 of record NC_061110.1, on the reverse strand, counting down.
ACCGGTCTGCAATTAGTGCCGCCCTGTCCACCATGTTGAGTTGAGTCATAGAGACCAAATTAAGGATATTCCTCAAAGCTAGAACTGTATCCAAGGCCTTAGTCAATGAAGCTTTTAGCTTCCTGTAACTGTAGGGATGGTACAGAGATGCATTTTGCTTTTAAATGAGCATCCACTGATGAGATCCAAGATTCTACGCCCTAGGGCAAAAATCCATTAACACGGCCTTGAAAAGGAACAATTGCCAACCTGGGACTAACTAATGTTAACAACTGGTTACTGGTTGTAGAGGTACTGGGTACAGGGGTGGCCATCTTTGCTTTGTGTTTTTTCTCATCACTACGATTCCTAGCAACCCTATCAAAATATCTGTAAGAATACACATGTCCACTGCGTAAATGCATATGCAATATAAAAACAGTGTCACAGAAATTAATAGTGTCCTCCAAAATGGAAAATTTAAGCACATAACATATGATAAAATATTTCAGGAGAACCTCTGAAAAAAAAAGGTTGGCAAAAAACAAAGATAAAAGGCCTGCAGGGACGAATAACCAAAGATGAAGATAGATTCCTGCAAGAAAGTAAGATTAAGGATGTCTCGTAACTCACCCCAGGAACACCAATCACTCGACCTGCGTAAGATGAACACCTAAAGTTACACACCGAATGAATAAAAAGTTGTACTTAGCTGATATTTAAGGGGAAAAGTCTCCTGTGTTTTCATGACATCATGGCCTCGTCTCCCGTCAACGCTCACGTGCGACCCAGTTCTTAAGCGTTGAAATTGTGCATTGTTTGTTTGTAGAATGATTGTTTTCCGTTTTACGCTGGGTTGTTGATGATCCTCTGTGGAAGACACGTCCAGCGGAAGTTCTCGAAGTTCCACACTGTCGATGACATCCAGCATACAATGATTAAGCAACTATTATATAATGTGTAGGCTTTATATATTTCATAAATGATGCGCATGGTTGAAGGTCGTCTCCATACGATCAAGCTAAGACTTGTGGTGCCACCAGCACCATTGCCTGAGTCACGAAGTTGATTGTAGATTCTCTCGTCTCGGTATTATAGTTTTCCGATGTTTGATATGTTTGAATTCTGCTTCTAAGATTTGTAAGTCTTCGGTAGATATGCCACCATTGTTGGGTTCTTCACTGCCATTGTTGGGCTTTTCGCTGCCACCACTGTTGAGGTGTCCTCATATTTATTTACTAACGAGGCACCAAGTTGTTCTTTTGATCTGCATAGCAGATGTAAGTTGATAAACACCACTCCTTCTTTGCTAAGTCTCATTGACTGTGATGATATTTTCTAAGTTTCGTTCAAGAGCTTCTTTCTGGTGTGGAGGTTAAGTCGTTGAAACTCATAGTATAAAATATAAGTTATATTTTACTAGCTACATCAATGGATAGATGCAAGAAGGTTGATAGGTCTTCAAGTTAAGAGGAGAAGGTGAAGTCTGAGATACAATTTCATTTACAAATCATAGGAGAGCAAACACTGGCATACATACAAACTAACGTACGAAACTAGGTTGGTCACGTAGGCCACACAGCCTTGTGAGGATGTCAACATAATTTCTCAGAGGAGGCATTGTTGACGTTATTGTCAGCACAGATAACGATGTCTCCAGGTGTCCACACACCGGGATGCTTCATCAAAGCTTTGTCAAAGCTTCGTCAAACTTCTGCCTGACCTCCTTGGTCTCTGGCTTAATTCTCATGTTGTACATTACTCTATACAATGTGGAAATACATTCTTTATTCAATGTAAACCTTACATGTATGCCTTTCAAGATGTTACTACGGCTATTTTCAGTTAGATATGAATAAACCTTAGGTTTGACATCGATGAATTCTCTCATGAGTTCAGCCCCCATTTCAACCTAAACTAATCCGAGTTCCCCCTTACGTGACTCATCATACAATTCATGAATTTTTGGGAAATTACTCAAGTCCATATAGGGTTTGAGAACCTCCTTCAATTCATGATTGAGGTTATCAGTCACAAGGGAAAAGATCAAGCTGTCACTGTCGGTATAAAAGGAGTTGCTTTCACTGTAGTGATTTTGAAGAACGTCATAATAGAAGCGGTACATTATGTCCTTTGCCATGTCTAGTATGCTGAAACCGATGTAAATCGGGGACTCTGCCATAATAGACTCTTTGCAATGGTTCACAATGTACCTTCCATCACCGAGTTTTTCAAAAGACTTGTACGTGTGTTTGGACACGTTCCTTAAGAGAGAAGGTTCATCGGTGGTGACAACAGTTCTAGTGGAATAATTTAGTTCATTTTTAATTGTTGCACCAAAAAGACCATTCATTATGATTTTGATGGTGTTCCTCTTGTCCGGATCAGACTCTTTAGCTCGCCTCTCAGCATTCTCCAGGATATATTCCCTCAAATTTGAACACTTTCCTTATTACATCAACTTCTAGACCGAGTCTTATCAGTGTATATAATAAGGGAAGGCAGATAAAGTAATTACGCATCGGTAGATGCGTACCCATCAATTTAATATTTTTCTTGGGCAGCTTCATATTGAACTTATTCAGCAGGTTTTTAGTATAGGAAGATAGATCCTGGTGAGTTACATTCATGTGATGAATGGCAAGAGGGAGATCGTCTGTCTGTAGAGCAACATCCCTGCTAACCCATTTGGTATCGAGAAGGAGGAAATAACCATATTCACCCTGTGAATCAATGGCGGTAATTTGACTAGCGACAAACCGTTCAAATTCAGCAGGGGGAGGTTCAGTTATTTCACCCAAGGGCATTTTGTATTTGCTCATAACCGTGGGATACAAGCTGGTGAAATCAATGTACAATATATATGATTGAGGAATACCAACCTTAAAACTGGAATTTATCTCTGGATTATAGGCTACAGACCATCTTCGAACTAAACTACAAAAACCATCCCGGATATTTTTACAGATTAATTGATAAAGTTCACCATTATAAATGAGGAGGAGATGGATTTTAGAAAAACGTAGGAAAGCATCAAGTGAGAGAGAGGTAGAAGTCAGATAATGGGCAGGGTCTAGTCCGAATTGAGCAAATGCTGCATTCCTCCAGACTAAGTAGACGTCATCTAATAATCCCACGTCCATTGACAAATACAAAACAGTGTAATCTAAAAGATTGGCCCGATTTGCAGTGTTCCAAACCTTGACCACGTGTGCGTATCCCTCGCTGGATAAAGTTTCCCCCATAAGCTCTGAATTGAAACACTCCTTGGGAGGGATGCCGGGCTTTCGCAGGACATTGAAACCCGTTACATAATCGTAAGGGTAGTACGGTTAACCTGTATCCAAAACTAAATTGAGGCAACCCTTAGAGTACTTAGATAACAACCGACGAGTAATTTCGAGGGAACCTTTCTGTTTTATATGACTCGATGCGAGACTGGAAAGGGTACCTCTAATCATGTTGTTGCTATCCACTAATCTAAGATTGCCTGATCTAGCCGAGTAAAATTTACTACCCTCACTTTTTAGAATTTCAAAGTCATACTTAGCCCCCGCCTCTTTCAATACCAGTGCAATGTCATAGGACAAATGATGTACTAACACTGTTAAAGTCGTCTCCTTAAACTTCATATTAAAATTGCACTGACGACACAGTGTGCACACAAAGTTGGCCCGTGCCACGCAATGTGCATGATGTTGCACTTTCGTAATCCTGGCATTGAATTCAACGTTACATACCCCGCAATGGGTGCTCTCTTCAAACATATGCGTGGATTCAGGGGTCATATGCAATTGATACCTTGGCATTCGCTCACGCAATGGTGTCCATTCCCAGCTCATGTTCTGCAAAAAATCCTTGACACATTTTTCTCCATAACCTAGTCTATGTGTACAATATTCAACCGTTCTACCGTCAATGATCACATAGCAGTAAGTGTAAGCTTTCTGTTTTGCTACAATTCTCGGATTGTCTTCGGCATTCGGTTGAATATTATACACCTCGAAATCAAGGAAAGCAATGTGCGAGATTTTGTGCAGAGCTTTAACCTTGGTAAACTGTTTAAATTGGCCAAGATCCGGGTATTCAACAGTGGTTCGAGCAGTACATGCCTGAGTGTGAGCATCGCGGTGTGGGACTATTGAACAATGTCAAACTATTGTAACATCGAGCAGTACATGCCTGAGTGTGATCATCACGGATGGTGGGACTATTGTAACACTTACCACCCGCATGCTCACCCTCCCCTGCTTGAACCCTTGTCAAAACACCTTCACAAATGCCAACATATCTTTAATCAATGTGACGTGGTCATCAGTGATTAACAACAAGGTGACCCGATGAGGGCTACGGGAGTTACCAACTTTCCTCACCAGATGTACTGTTCAATGTTTTTTTCTGCCGTTTCCCCATGGCTAATTCACACAATTTATAAACATAAATGTTGAGGTTGTTCCCCTTTTCTAATGTTTTGAAAGAGTAATGGGTCAACGGCACATCTGGCGAGTGTTTGATATTAAATTGCCCACTCCTCATCCTGGTCGTTAAGTCCGGAGAGAGAGGTTGTTAATAGATGTGAGAGGGTTATCCTGGAGTACAACATACACTTCAATGCTGTAAAAATGTAGTTGTACCTGGATTGAATATTGACAACCTGAAATCTGCCACGAACTCCCTCGGGATAGGCCTTGAAGTTATTAATATTCACTAACTCATGATATGAAGTTCAACCCTATCCAGCAAGGTAATACACCCACCCAAACTTTCACTACGACTGAGTCTCTCTTCGAGGTTATTAGCTACATACTCGATAGCCTCCTCCAAGGAGTCATAGATCGAGTCAATCATAGTTAGGACGGGTGGTGTACATATATAGAAGGAATTTGTTTCATTCTTATCTCCTAACATTCTCACACTAGCAATAATAATGCATAAGTAGGGCATAGCTGATTGAATTCAACTTTCGAGGAACGTGCCAACCACATCATCACGTAATTGGGCTATGCTACTACTTAGCTTCATTGCCACGTCAATGTGTGACCCTACCACAGCCGAATAATGAATGGTGTTGACCACCTTGTCACCCTCTGTTCTTTCCCTAGTTAGTGGAGATCCCTGTCCGGCTCCTCCAACACGAGATTGTTCACCACTCCCCATCGAATCATCGAATGGGAAGTCATCGACAAAGGAATCTGTAAAGAGTATGTTAAACAAACAATGGAGCAAGTGCGTTATAAAGCATGCAAAATGAATAATATCAATAATAATACTAATAATAACAACAATAGTAATAGTAATATGTACCATGATCGGTGGATGATCCGTTGCGCATGGAGGTTTCACAAGGGGAATGGGTGCTTTCTTCGATGTGGCAATCTGCAAAAAAACACGTTTTCATGAATATTGAGAGTGAGAATGTAAACACGGGTTTTTAAGTTGTGTACATATTAACCCAATAAATGCTATTATACAGACAGTCTACGTTCAACATGTGTAGTGATCACATCATATACATGAATAGTAGTGCATGTCTGGGTACATTTCCTGAAAATCGAGCGTATAAATTTACTAACAGGTTAGCCACCCCTATATCATTATCGAAAGAAGTGGAATATGAAGTGGGTGTGGTGGGAGTCATTCTCCCGAAAATATGCTATGCCGTTAAACCTGGTGACGATTTTACCATTCAATATAACGTGATCTATAATGAGTCTACGGGGAAACGCGTTTATACCTTTATTTATAAGTCTGTTTCGGGTTTGTTGGGGGAGATATGAATGCAATGACGAGAGTGCTTAATACGGAAATTATTGAACAATTATCCATATTTTACGGTGAGCATATTCACGGAGCTATCCGCGGGAATGGTTTATTCTCGTGGAATGATGATATGAAGAGAATGAGTATTCCACATAACAATGCAGGAGTGGCAAAAGTTGAGACGATTGATTCAATTACTATTAAATTCAGTGAAAAAAGCAGCCAATATACTCGGTTTCAATGAAAGGGTGAGGCGTATAATATACAGTTCGGGTATGCTGAGACCACATTGCGGTAGAAATATATTTGTAAATGATCAATGTGTTGAATACATTTACATGTATTCGGATATCATTCAACCTACCACATTGGGTGATAAAATGGCTAACATCTTAGACTGTTTCACATTAGAATGTGCACGTTTTAAACCTTTGACATATTGGATTACATTACAATTTGTGTATCGGATCAGAAAGGTGAAAAAACAATGTTTATTAAAAATGGAGTTGTATCATACGCTCTGCATATAAGACCTATATAAAAACTATCACACTTTTTTCTTATAAATGTCATACGTGACATATACCCCTCGTAGTATTTGACTGACATGGCTGGTGAACACACCATATATTTGAGCAGTCTCGGATGTTTGGACATGTATAAAAAAAATTCACCGTCAAAATTTGCAAATAGATTACCTACACCTATATTATTACCTAACGGGGTTGAATATGAAGTAGGTTTAGCCTCGATCATGTTCCCGGGTACTTATTACGCTATATTATCAAAAGATTTATTCACTCTCGAATTTATTACAGAGCGTCATAAACGTGATATGCACGCATATTTGTATAGCCCGAGAATAACAATGTTAGTTGGGGACATGAAGAGGCTCATGAGAGCTATTAATAAGGATGTTTATGAATATTTGAAAGTTTATTACGGTGATAATTTCGTAAATTATTTTAATAGTAACGGTATATTTCATTGGGATGAAGATTTAAGAAGAATTACTATACCACATATCAAGAGAGGGAAATTGAGAACTGTGGACGTTAAAAGTATATATGTCAAATTTAGAGGAAAAGCTACGAAATTATTAGGTTTTCAAATAAATACTGGTTATGAAATATATGGAGGGCATGAACTGAATGAACACGTTTCCATTGATTTCCTGCCTGATAATTGCAGAGTAGATTATATATATGTGTATACTGATATAGTTCAACCAATGATTTTTGGTGGGAGACTAGTCAACTACAGCACTCAATCTACGGGCAATACACAAGTATCCTTATTTACCAATCGAGGATAAATTGGTCAGGTTACAAATTGTGGTCGTTACTGCACCCAGGGAAGCCTACACACCTAAAGTAAACAAGGAGGAAAGGAACCTAATTACAAGTAGATCAATAGTGTCAAATGTTCTCAAATAACAATATAAACATATCAATAACAACAAATTAATAACCCACCAGCGGAAAACAACACCATCCATATAAGGGGCTAAAACTGACTGATACAATCCAAACTATAACATATTAGCACTCGCCCAACTGTACGAGAGAAAGAAAAAAAGTAGCGAAACTATTACGATGCATAATGCATGAAAAGATTTAGGTAACTTATCCTTACAAAGTTATTTTATTATTATTTTTAGGTCACGTCAGGACTTCTGAAACCTCAACTAAAAGACACTAATGGCCTTACTTTAGCTAAAGGGCGAAGCATGAATGGTTTAAGTGAAGGTTTTTCCATCGATCTTGTGCTCCATGCAGGATGCAAAGTCCAGAGATGGGGAGAGAGAGAGAGAGAGTGAGTCTGTGTTTAGTGAAGAGCCATTTTCCAAATCAAAGTACAAACATCTACAGGATCCATTTGTAATAAATATGTCTGCCCCTCAGCACGTCTGCTAAGCAGCCCAGCACTCACGGTGTCCAAACAGGTTGTATGAGTGAACCCTTCAGGTCAATATACCTGAAGCTACAGTCCAAGTCGAACTATCAGAGTTCACTGACGACCATTTCTCTGCCGTCTCACACGTTAGCTCAGAAACCAAAACAAAGATTAGTTCCAGAGAATTATTGCTTGTCTTGGTCCTTAAGACCACCCAACAACAGATAAGGCCATTATGCACACTAGCTTAAAATTGCATTACAAAAGCCTATAAAGACATTTTATTCAAAACAGTCATGCACACAGAACATGCCACAGCGAAAGTTATCCCACTCAAGCCAACACACAAAACTGTGTGAGAAAATATTACAGAAAAAAATTCTATACAGAAAAATAAATTAAATTTATTTTTGTACACTGGAGGGCACAGGATGTAAATTTCTCACCGCTGGAAATTTGCATCATACCTTATAGGTATAACATAAGTTTAGTCAAATTTCTACTCCTAATGGCAGCTTTCCTGGGAGTCGGGATGAACTCTCATTAATAGACAACCTACGGGAGCTCTGATTGTCTTCGTTATCTGAATTGTACGATGCATCTGGAACTCCCTTAAGATAAGGGATTAAAGTTGTAATAATGTCTTTTAATTAATTCATGAGTCTTCCCTTTAAGTATAATAGCCCCAGTAGGTTCCCCCAAATTATTCTCCTCTATGTTCTTCACAATTCCCAATGGAAAATTAATGGTTTTAGTGTTTGTTCTTTGATGAGGACTATATCACTAATGCCCAACTTCTGGTGACAAACTGGTTGATATCTGTCCTTGTGGTCCACAGCCTGAGCTACCAGGGTAATTAAAACTCATTCTGGTAAGCTTCTATTAGATTACGCCTAACCTTACGAAGTTTTTCATACTCATCCTTTATTACTGCTTTCACTCAGGATCATCAGGTACTTCTTGTAAATCTGGAATTAAATTTAAGGACACTGGCTCATACCCCTTGACTAACATTTCTTGAGTTATGGGCTCTGGACAAGAATCTGCCTCAGTCTCCCTTAAAGACTCTTTAAAGGCTATAGGCCTCTTAGTAGCTAAATGAACTTTATACACAACACTCAAAGTCAGGCAAGAATAGTACCCAAGTTTTAAATGCTGGAAAAATAAGTTTCTTCATCAATTTTACGCAAGACTCTACAAGTGATCCCAACACACTATGGCCTTTAAAAAAATGCTGAAACTTTACATGCTCAATGCCATTAGACTTCAAATATAATCTAGTGTCAGGATCATTGATGAAGTTAGTGATTATGTTACCTCCTGCCATCAATTGCAAGCCAGGATCACTAACACAAAGCTGTGGGAATCCATATTAAAAAACATGTAATTGAAAGGCTCTCAAATACTCTTTCACACTGAAATCTCGACAGACCTTCAAATTAATAGCCTCTGACCAAGTGCAGGTGAAACACCAAATTCATACCTTCATCTTTTCAGCTCCCTGTTTAACATTAAATGGTCCAATAAAATCAACAAAAATATTAGAAAATGGAACATCAGGCAGGCTAGAACGAAATTCACGATAAGTATTCTGGTTCAATCTCACACTTCTTGTATTAAACATGTGGCATGGAACACATTGCTTAAGGGCATTCTTAATAACAGAAAAATGTTTAGGAATGAAAAAGCATTTACGAAGCTCAGATAGGACAGAATAGCAACCACCATGCAATAATTTGGCATGAGCATCCATTATAATTAGTTTAGTCAAATAACTCTTGAGATAAAGCAATATAGGAAACAGTTTGTCATGTCCACACCATTTCTTGAACTTTGATTTTACTCTTAAAATGCTATCTAAATCTATGAACACATTAAGTTGGCTCACAAGTGGAGGTATATCCTTTAAAGGTTTATTTTTGAGTCGGAAGTAAGAAAATATTTCCATAAAATGTGTCTGTTGAGCTTCTAGAATTAATTTCCTTAAAGCTAAAGCAGAACAGTTTACATTTTTCAAATTCTTTACTTCAACTCCTTTCCTCTTCCAGTGGTCAACACAAAACATTACCCTCCTGTAAATCAATTTAAGCTTTTCTAAAGTAGAATATTTCTCATGTTCAAGAAGAGGTTCATCTGGAAACACACTAGGCTTAGCAACAGAAATACCAAGGGCATTAGTGTTTGAGCCAGGAACTGTGAAAGTCAGAAACTCATTGCCAGGCACCACCTCAGGACCTGAAATAAAGAGTGATTTAGAAACAAGTCTAGGAGAAAGACATCGGGTAGTACAGTCTGCTGGATTGTCTTTGCCAGCTATAAAGATAAAACTGACAGGTTTGATTTCACATAATTTCCTGATATTGCTTATCCTATTCTGTCCAAATACTGAATGCTTCTGCATTTTAGAGTATGTACATTCTAATGCTTGTAGCCACTGCAAAGCACAACTGGAATCACAGTACAAATCTAAGCCATCAATGTCAATTGACTTCACACACGAAGGATCAGCCAGATCTTTATAAATCTCCATCAGGGTTTCTACCCCCAATGATATATCATTCAACTCCAGTGCTGGAATGGACTTACCATTCAACAACTTATTGATCAAGCGGTTCTTTGCCCGCAAAAAGCTAATCCCACCCGAGTCAACATCTTCAATGTATGCCACAGTACCATAAAAATTACGACTTACATCTGTGAATGCTTTCAGTCTAAATTTTCCATTCCTTCGCCCAATGAACCTATTAATTGTCACAGGCTGGGAAACATTCACCTGCCTGCATATATTCCTCCATTCCCTTTGAAGACTGGGGAACAGAACTTGATCCCAAGGCAGCTTCTTTGAGCACTGAAGTCTATGCATATAAAGTCTACTTCTATTAAAGACAAGAATATTAAAACCAAAAACATCAAATTTACTGGCAATAATCTACAAGATCTTATGTTTAGTATATCATCTGGGTTTAGCGAGATTTCCTTAGTGTAAATTACATCATCTGCCCTATTCCATACAAGGCCAAAAAGGCTATTCTCAACCAGAGTACTAGTTTCAAACTTTGCATCAATTTCAGCCTGCAGTGTAACATCATTTGTTACTAACTGTTGTATATCAAACTTATATGGGTTGAAAATAAGCGGCAACTAAGAACAAGCCCACTTCAAATACTGAGAATTAGCAGAACCAACGGCTCCATTGTCCATACAAAATAGAGAGTACAACAATAACTTTAGGCTGTGGGTCTGGTTCATACTGGTGCACTAGTATATAATACAGAGCTAGCATAAGTAAAAATGGACTACAACGAAGACCAAAACTAAGTCTAACATTCTTGTAAGCAACAACCGAATAATCGCTCTTTTGTACATTTCTTAACCAAAAAAACAGCAACCTAGCTTGATCATTATTGTTCAAGGACAGCATGTTAAAAACGCTTTCTTAAGATCATACATTAATAACAACTTATCAAACCTCAAGTGTAAGAAGGCTGAAGACAACTTCTGGGTATGGTTAGGTCCTGGATCTATACATTGATTGTGAGAGAAACCATACTTAACTTTGACAGTTTCTTTGAGATCAGACAAACACACAATACGGCACTTCGTGGTTTCTTTCTCAGGCCTAAAAACAGCCATGTGTGGGAGAAATGAATAATTTGGATGCTCTGCCTTAAAAGAATCTAAATCAGAAATCTTCTCAATTATTCCATTTTTTAACTGATCCCTAATTACCTGATCAGCTAACTGCAAATGCCCCTCCTTTTTCCGTAATTTCTTAAGATTTGCCTTTGGTATCAACCTTGAGAGATTTTCGTTTGTTGATAACAAATGTGCAATTTTGCTATTCCTCAAGAGGGGAACTATAAGTCTTCCATCCTTTTCTCTTGAAAAGTTACTCAATGCAAAGTTCACCCACTTCTGATTAGTCTCTGACATAACACTTTCAGCACTATTGGCGTCCAGATTAAAAAAGCGGCGGCATTTGTGTTCAAGCACTTCATCAGTAGCCTTGATCAGTTTAGATTCTACAATCTGACCTTAGTCATCTAGCACTGCTATGTTACTGCCTACCTCAAGTTCCTTAAAATGAAGGTCACACACTCCATCATCCAAAAGAGGGTCAATTAGTATTTTACATAAGAAAGAACAGGTAGTAATTTGGGAGCATGAGCAAAAATCAGTCCTGCCTGAATTAAGTGAATTAATTCCTTCTAACCTCTCATTGCAAATATAGGCTGAGCCAAAAATTGAATATTTTTGCTCAAATTTTCAAGGTTTCCCATTAGCAAAATACCATGTTGTGAATCAGTGCATACAGAAAGGGGGGTTACAACCTTAAGGCTACATCTTTTCCCGTTAAAGAGTAATGTGCATCAGATCCAAATAAAACCTGAACATCATCAATACTGTCGCAGTCTTTGCAAAGTTTCTTATCTGCCAATATGAATCCCTTATTCTCAAAGGATTTCACTATCTTGCTTAGCCCTGGAAGATTTAAATTTATATTAATGCTAGGAACCACAAGTGCAGGAACATTTGAAATACAATCGCCAAACTTCATAGGAATTTGAACAAGTCTGCTTATATATTCTTAGAACCATTAAACCCATTAACGGTCAATTTTACCCTAGGTTCAAGAACAGGAAAACTACACTTATTGAGCAAGCTTTCTGTAAGGAAGGAACTCTGAGAACAGCTATCCTTAAGACCTCTAAAAATACCATCCACCCCAGAGACTGTAACTGAAAAGGAAGGGAGTATTGTCTTATTGACAATATTGGAAAAAACTGCAATATTACTATTCACTTCATTAATGGAAGCTTCCTTCTTAACATCAGTTTTACCCAAATGTATTGGAGAACCTTCTTTATGCTTTCCTTCGGGGGGCAAAAGCTTAACTTCAGGAGACTTTGAGCACAGACAATGAAAATGAAGCCCAGAACATTTCAGGTACTTTTGATGAAATTCAAATCTACATTGCTTGCTCATATGTTTAAGATTCCCACATCAAAAACACCCTTTTAGTATTTTCAAACACTGAAGCTTTGCTTCTGGAGTGTCATAACGTTTGGCATTTAAATATAGAATGATTATTTTCACCTTCTACACAAAGTGCACAGTAAAACTTCCTAACATCAGGCAATGTCTTAATAGCTAAACTAGTAGTTTTCTGTCTAACACTAGATTGAAGAGTACATAAAGGAACTTCACTTTTCAAGCAATTTTCATACCTCTCACAGGCAATAAAGAAATTGTCCATTATCTCCTGAACAGAAGGATAAGCCTTGGTAGTAATCTGAATCAATTCCCTCTTAAACTTGTCATTAAGGCCATTCCACATGAAGTATTGAATAAAATCATCAGCAGTCATTTTAAGAGTCTTCACAGATTCAACAAATGTCCTTAAAATGGAAATACACTTAAAAGGGTCATCAGATTCCCCCAATCTTAAACTCGTCGTGTCTTTATGTAATAATTACATTATAATCATATATTTTATGTATATGAAAATAATCCCATGACCCAAGGGGTCACTGGCGAGATAGGAGTGTGATATGTCTTCATATACAGGACGCAAGCTAGATGCTGCCGTGTTATGTTTGCGATGCCCTGGTTTGCATTTGCCTGTGTAATCATTATCATTGTCTTGCAAAACAGGTCACAGCGCCTTCCTATGAGAAGCTGGCGACCTATCACCTGCAGAGGTAACACGTGACTTCCTAGTCACATGTTCGTCTGCCTGTATGTTATGTATGCTGAGATAAGCTTTGTTCTACTATCTTTGTGAAAGACTTTGTAACTTTAGATCTCTACTTCTCTTCGTCGAGACAGGTTCTCTAAAACCAATTCTTCCTCTACTCCAGAGATGTAGTTCTTAATAAATTGCTAAGTTTGTTAACTCAGAGTTTGAGTCTTCGCCTCTATACTTAAGGAAGATACTAAATGGGAACTTAGAAAATCTCTCTGCATCGATGTCACTCCGACGAGAATGGGAAGTAGACACAGAATACTTGCGTATGACAGTCGCAAGGTATAACATTCAACGGGACGCCTTCCTATACATAGGCAAGACCCGTATATCTGGTGGCAGTCGGACGTCTCTATGTCAACCGAAGCTTACGAAATCATATAAAATGTAACATATCGGAAGTCAACAGAGGAAAGAGGATCTTCAAGCAACTTAGAGGCAACAATAAGCATCCTACAAACACTAAGCAATGTCCTTCATCAAGATGCATTCAAGAGGCTAAATCAACGGTTAGTGAATGACTTTCATTTTATATATTCAAGAAATAAACCGGACGTGTCTGCAGCATCGGATCTTCAACGGGAAGCAAATCATTCTACAAACAAACAACGCATGATCAGAAGGCGAGTCGAGATATCTGTCAAACGCGGAGCAAGGCGAGGCTGTTACGTCATCAAAACACTACGACCTTCCTCTTAAATACGCAGCTAAGTACAATTCTTTATTCATTCTGGTGTGTGTCAGTGAAGTGTCCTCCATACACAAGTCGATCGTCCATTATTCCTGGGGGTGAGTTATACGTAATCTTAATCTTCCTTCATTGCAACAATCAATCTTCAACTACGGATTCTCGCCCTGCAGGCCTTTTTATCTTTGTTGCTAATCCCTTTTTCTTCCAAAAGTTCTCCGGAAATATCTTTATCATATTATCTGTTTTTAATCTTATCATTTTGGGGGACTCTGTTATTATCTGCAACACATTTTTTTTATTTTATATTGCATATGCGTTTACGCAGTGGACGAGTGTATTCATACAGATATTTTGATAGGATTGCAAGGAATCATAGTGATAAGAAAAAAGCAAAAGTCATCCCAATCCTGTTGTGACACTGGTTAGAGCGCGGTCCGCAATTGCTCCTTTTCAAGGTCGGGTCAATGGATTCTTGCTTCAAAGTGTTGAGTCTTGGATCTCGTCAGTAGATGCTCATTTAAACGCAAAATGCATCACAGACCCATCTGTACAATTACAGGAAGCTAAAAGTTTCATTGACTTTGCTAAAGGAGATGCAGGTTTGTACCTGAGAGGAGTCTCTTTCCAAGAGGCGGTTACATGGGATGAATTTAAAATTAGGTTGCGTGCCATATATGGCGGTGAAGAAGCCTTGGACGTAGTCTTAGCTTTGAGGAACATCCTTATTCAGGCCTCTATGACTCAGCTTAATGTTGCAGAGAGGGCGGCACTAATTGCTGACCGACTAAATGAATATAAGGATAGTTTGTGTAATTCCACTTGGGTTGCAAGAGGCAATATTGCTGTGAAAGATTTTATCAGGCTTACATATTTAACATGCATAACAGTTATGTTGCCCGAAGCTTTAGTACGGTGTTTTGACAAGAAGCTAATGCCCGACAGTATACGGAACTAGACGTGTATAAACAGATCAAAAAACACATGTCTAACTGATCTTGACCCCTTGCTTACTCAAGTTTTTGCAAAAAATGAAAGTAAACCACAACAAGTCAATATAGTCAATAATAACGCAGCAGGGGTAACTTGTTACAATTGTAAGCGGACAGGGCATATGGTTCCAGACTGTTGTACGCGTTATTGTTCGATACATAACAGCTCCAGTCACTCATACAATCGTTGCTTCTCACGTAACCAGCAACAGAATGGTAAAAACACGCAAACCGTTGCCAATGATAATAAGAAGAAGCATCCTCATTACTATAAGAAGAAACAGACGAACAGCAACGCTGTTCAAAATCATAAACAAACAAATCGTGCTTCAGGTAACTCTGTTCCTGGACCGTCGAACCCGAACTCACAGAGTCAGTCGAATTTTCCGAGTGTGCAAAGCAAATACCACGTAATTAACTCCAGCGGGGGAGAGAATGATGTTGGGTCATTCGTATCAACATCCTTTGAATCAAATAACAAATTTAATCATTTGCAAGATCATTGCGAGGATTTTCCTATGAACCACACGACCGAATCCAAAAAATCAGTGCAGGTCCCTGTAGACTTCCAACAGATACATGCTATCATTAGTAAAGATGAATTACGTCCTACATTGCATGCAGTAAATTTAGAGCACCGACCCTTCACACTGTTTTTTTATTCCGGTAGTCCACGTAATATCATGGATCAGCGGACTCATCACATGTTGTTTTTGAACTTCCCTATAGAGAAGTCCGGAGTGAGGCTCTCGGATATTGGAAATAATGAATTAAATGTAGTAGGAGTAACTCATATTCAGTACAAGGTCGGTAAGCGCACGTTTACCGATACCTTTATCGTTGTACAAAACATTGATATGTATCCAGCTGTAATTATAGAATACCCGTCTATGGGCATTCAAAATATTACCTTAGCTCCTGCCAAACACGGCGTGTATATCAAAGGAAAATTCTATAAGTCTTCTAACACCTTAAAATCAGTTTTGGACAAAAAAAGAGACAAACAACCAAACAGTAACGTACATTGAGGAACCAATCACTTGTCTCATGAATCAAGACATTATCCAAGCGACCCAACAGAATTCTCGCACACCCGTAATAGCAGCTTGCACGCAAACTCTCTGTTAATCCTTTCTGACACTCTGAAAATTAACGGATTGTCCGTAACACAAACAATATACACTGTTGACTCACAGCAACAAGTTAACATTGAAGTCTGTAATCATTTGAATACCACTTTAGTGATCCACAAAAATCAACACATCTTGGATGTAGAAGTTTATAAATATCGCATTCTTACCGTTGCTGAAATTAATCACGCTCAATCAGTTGCGGATGAATCCCTTTTGCAATCTATTAAAAGTAAAATCAATAAAGACATTCAAGAAGAGGAGATTCAGCAGAAATTTCTTGATCTTATAACTGAATATCATGATGTTTTCTCCACTACCGAGGGATCCTTGGGAAAAACGGATGTCATAGAACACCAAATAAGGTTAAAAGACAGGCATAAAGTCATCTATGTACCTTTGTACCGACTCCCTATGAAATTCCAGAGTAAGATAAATGACGAAGTAGGTAAAATGTTTGAAGAAGGAGTCATTAGGAAATCGAACAGCCCTTATAATTTCCCCTTAATCGTTGTACCGAAAAAAGATCGAACCTGGCGTATCTGCGTAGATTTCCATCGCTTAAATGAGGAAACGATTCCCGATCGATTCCCAGTGCCATGTACTGACGATATTTTATCTTTGTTAGGAGAGAACAAATATTTTACCAGTTTGGACTTACTTAAAGGCTTTCACCAGATACCTTTAGAAGAAGAGAGTATCCCATACACAGCCTTCAGCACAGCCAGGGGACATTATGAATTTTTACGTATGCCTTTTGGTTTATGTTGCGCCCCAATTACATTCACTAGAATGATTAATATAGTGTTTGGAGACTTGTTAGGGGATATCCTACATGCCTATATGGACGACCTTGTAATCTTTTCTAATACCTTAAAAGAACATCTACGTAAACTAGAGCTAGTGCTACAGAGACTAAGGCAGCATAATTTAAGGGTAAAGATAACTAAGTGGGAATTTTTCAAAACAGAACTAGTCTATTTAGGTTTTACGGTGCCTAGTCAAGGTCTTAAAGTAGTCCACGATAAGGTGTCGGCTATCCGTAACTTTCCGATACCTACTAACGTCAAGGGGATACAGCAATTTTTA
Source organism: Macrobrachium nipponense (assembly GCF_015104395.2). Lineage (NCBI taxonomy): Eukaryota > Metazoa > Arthropoda > Malacostraca > Decapoda > Palaemonidae > Macrobrachium > Macrobrachium nipponense. The sequence continues at coordinate 50,306,143 of NC_061110.1, read as the reverse complement.
GGCTGTAGTGGGTATTACCGCTGTTTCATACGCAACTACTCAATTATAGCCGCTCCTCTAACCGATCTCATGAAGAAGGGCGTAGATTTCATATGGTCTGAGAAGCATCAACAGGCGTTTGATACTTTGAAGGATGAATTATGTAGTTCACCTATATTAAAATTTCCTGACTTTGGTAAGGAATTCTTTATTGCAACAGATGCCTCAGACCTAGTGGTAGGAGGGGTATTGCTTCAGCAATATGACAAACAGTTTATCCCTATAGCTTTTTATTCACGTAAACTGAGACCTTCTGAAAGTAAATATGCAGTAATAGATAAGGAAGGGCTAGCTATTGTTAACTCACTATTGCATTTTAAGTTCATAATATACGGCTATCCTGTCAAGGTTCTTATTGACCATAAGCCCCTCACCGACTTCTTTAAAGGCTTTAGTCACAGTCCCAAAAGAACTCGGTGGCATATGATCATTCAAGACTTTGGCGCAAGGACCGGATATCTACCTGGGAAAGCAAATATCATTGCTGACGCATTATCATGCAACCCCGCGTCATCTTGTACGGAGCCATTAGCTGAATTAGTAGATATATCGACATCCGTGCCTATTGTTAAAACTGTATCTGAACAGGAAGACCCCAGTTGGAGCGCTGAACTAATACAGACTGAACAAAGAAAAGATCAGCAGTTAAAGAAAATAATAGATGCTTTGAACGGGAATCCTAAGGGAAAGGAATTTGTGAAGTATACGCAGCAGAATTATATAATTAAGGATAATATTCTCTGTACGTCCGTGACAAGGAACACCCGCAACACCCCACAGGTGACTAACAACCAGGTAGTGGTACCAATCTCACTTATACCAACCATCTTAAACTGGTTGCATTCCAATCCATTACATGGTCATCCAGGGTTCTCTATCATGTCACAGAAAGCCAAATCATTGTTTTATTGGCATACGTTGCTTACAGATATAAAAAAACACATAGCTAATTGTTGCACTTGTCAGGAAAACAAAGGACACACGAAGACACCTGTCAGCCTAGGGGCCTATCCCGTGCCCAACCAACCCTTTGAAAGAGTACACTTAGATTTATTAACAGGGTTTTATGAGTCAGACCGAGGAAATAAGCACCTCTTAGTAATAATAGATGCCTTGACTCGATATACAGAACTGATAGCACTAAAAACTAAAACCGCAATTGAATGCGCTAGGAGATTTTACGAGTGCTACATTTGTAAACATGGAATTCCACACATGATAATCTCTGACTAGGGTGGAGAATTCAATAATCATTTCCTCAACTCGTTGTGTGAATTCCTTTGTATAAAGAAAGTCAATACCATGATCTACCACCCAGAGTCTAATGGTCTAGTGGAGAGGGTAAATAGAAAGGTGTTGAAAGTATTAAGAGTTATGCTTGGGGGAATGGACCCCAACTGGGATATTGCCATACCTGCGGTTCTAAGTACTCTCAACCATTCATATCATGTATCTATTAAAATGTTGCCACACGAGGCACTGTACGGTACCCCAGCTAGAACACCTTTCCATGTATTTACGCCTACAACCCATTTATCAAATCCCCTACGGGATGTTATGGAAGCAAGTGTAAGTCGATATAATATACTTCGTAAGAATTTAGAAGAATCACAAATCATAATGAAAAGAAATCATGATAAAATCGCAAAGCCAACTAAAACATATAGCGTAGGCGATCAAGTCTACATACAAGTATATGTACGCAAGGGACTAAATTAGAAACTAACACTTAAGTTTGAAGGCCCGTTTAGCATTTTAGAAATTTTAACGGCCAACAGATTTAAAGTCCAAAATATATCCCAACCCACGGATGTGAGAATAATAGAAAGGAAAAGAGAAAAATTTATGTATATATGAAACATAACTAATAAAAATGTATCTATGAAACTTGTATGATAAAACTATGTATATATAATATTTGTATGAAAACATTTTTACTGTTTGTATAAAATTAATAATTTTAAAAACATGAGTAATTGCATTGCAGGTTTCCAGCATGAAGCTTATATTGTTAGGAGCGGTACTGTTCGTTCAGACATTCTTGTCGTGTGGGAAGAGTGCTAAAACAAAAAATGTACATTTTACACATGGCTCAATAATTGAAAGAACAGAGAACGTTTTCATTACAGCAAGCATTATAGTTATAGAAGTTGATTTGCGAGCAATTTTCCTGCCAGAAGATGACGTCATTAACCTAAAAAGCGATTTGTCAAGGCTTGCCGAATCATTGAACCAGTTACATCAACGTCATTTTCCCTTTAATCCAGAGATTTCGCTACCACAAACTCTAAGCGTTGCAGAAATGTCATCATTCGACTTGCAAAACAAAACTGCTGAAGCAGAATGTCTGGCTCGGGATCTGCTGATGTGGACGTGCGGCACAGTAGCCTAGAAAGACGTAACCCATTTATATTTGCTGCACTGAACGTCTTCAGGTCTGTTGCAAGTTTAGGCTTAGGAATTTCAAATCGTCTTAAAATTAATGATCAAAATAAGAGAATTGAGTTTTTGCAACATGAAAATGAATTAGTTTTTTCCGAACTTCGTAAACAATTATCATCAATTAATCAACTTATGACTTTGGTGAACGAACATTCTAGTAATATCAATCAGATAAATGAAGTGCAACATTTCCTGGCAACATTAGCGTATTACAGTTCTAAAGTAGACCATATCCGTACCAAAATTTCACATTTTATTGAAAAATCAAAAGGCTATGTGGAAGCTATCATGCTAGCCACAAAGGGTGTTCTGTCGCCACATCTTTTGCCTATTAAAGATCTGACTTTAACTTTGGAGAACGGATGAGAGAAACTGGGTTATGTTCCTTTGTTAGACGCCCATAAGATAGAATTTTATTATAGCTTAATATCAGTAAGCGTTGAGAATTACAGGATCATGATTACCATCCCCTTTGATTCTTCTGATGCCTGGTAAGCATACAAAATTGCACCGTTCCCAACTTTCATGGCGAATAACTCATTACCAGTAATATCCAATCTGACGGGACATGTATTGATTTCCCCTTATAAGGAAACATTTACGGTCATCAGCGACTTAGATAAGTTCACTCACTGTTCAGATGCCACGAGTTATAAAGTTTGTACAGCTGACTCCTTTGAATTCCATCATATATCAATGGATTCATGTGAGTTAGGTCTAGTGCTAAACGGCTCTCTCTCCCATACACATGAAAGTTGTCTGAAACAACTTTACCCTTTGGCGAGTATAAGTTCACTTACAGGCTGAACAATGGATCGTGGATGCGATATGACAGGGAAGAATTTCAAGTTGCGTGTCCAGACGGATCAACGGCCTCTTCATGGATGTTCGTCGCCGCTGATGAATGCATTGGAACGACAACAAACTACACGGTCCGTGGAGTTAGCACTATCATCCGAGAACGAGCTTACTTCGCGAATTTTTCGTGGTCGAGTACTGTCATCCCCGCCTTACCTCTTCCATACAATGCGAAAGTGGCCCATCAATTATCGAAACTAGCTAGTATGGACCACACATCAAGGACTTATCATGCCGAGGAGGATCTGCGGTTCTACACGTTGCTGGCTGTGATGTGCGTAACGGTGGTGGTTCTCATCACCGCTAACATATTTGCTTGGCGTAGGTTGAGGCGAACACGGATGGATCATCAACAGAACATCGTGCCCGCCCAGACAATTTTCCTATCGCGCTGAAAGCGTTTGATTTTAGAGCCACTTGAAATTGGCCATTTCATTTTACTCGGGGGAAAGTTGTTTGGAATTGTGTTTTGTGTGAAAAGCGGTTTGTACGCTGGCAAAATGTATAACAGGAAACTCCGAGACATTGCATTCCATATATAAATATGAAAAGCTTAAGTACCAGTATCATTATAGGATAGGGCACCTAATAAAATCAATTGAAGCCCTACGTATTAATATGTCGGTGGGTGTACGTACCTGGAATTTATGTTGTGCACATTCATCTGAATTTTATTTATATCTCAATCTGGTAACAACTATTCTTAAACAGTTACCTATTATCTTAATCATTATACATGTACATGCTAACCTTTTATCTTATGCATTATACATGTACATGCTAACCTTTTATCTTATGTTTTTGGTACCATTTAACCACATATGCATTTTAGAATGTAATTCTTATGTCATGCAATCATCAGCAGGACGGCAGTACTTTCTGTTGTGTATGTATCCTCATGACTAACAGTATATTAATACCATTATGTATAACATGTTTCCTATTAGTATGATATCTTATGCATTTATCTTATACATGGATCTGTATCTTCCATGCATTATTCTTTACTTGTGGGTATTTCTATATACCTTATGTATGTATTTTTTTTTTACATATAATCAGTTGAAAATCATTCCTTAACCACTTGGTGGTAACTAGGACTAACTATATATTTATAGTGATATCTCTATCACACTCCTATGAATCATATATAAAGTAAGTTTTAATGTTCAGTGTTTGGTCTGTAGCTGACCGAGCATTAATGTAATAATTACATTATAATCATATATTTTACATATATGAAAATAATCCCATGACCCAAGGGGTCACTGGCGAGATAGGAGTGTGATATGTCTTCATAAACAGGATGCAAGTTAGACGCTACCGTGTTATGTTTGCGATGCCCTGGTTTGCATTTGCCTGTGTAATCATTATCATTGTCTTGCAAAACAGGTCACAGCACCTTCCTATGAGAAGCTGGTGACCTATCACCTGCAGAGGTAACACGTGACTTCCTAGTCACATGTTCGTCTGTCTGTATGTTATGTATGCTGAGATAAGCTTTGTTCTACTATCTTTGTGAAAGACTTTGTAACTTTAGATCTCTACTTCTCTTCATCGAGACAGGTTTTCTAAAACCGATTCTTCCTCTACTCCAGAGATGTAGTTCTTAATAAATTGTAGTTTGTTAACTCAGAGTTTGAGTCTTCGCCTCTATACTTAAGGAAGATACTAAATGGGAACTTAGAAAATCTCTCTGCATCGATGTCACTCCGACGAGAATGGGAAGTAGACACAGAATACTTGCGTATGACAGTCGCAAGGTATAACATTCAACGGGACGCCTTCCTATACATAGGCAAGACCCGTATATTTATAGTAGAAATCTTACGAACTACTTCTGAGGCAAAGGCTAACTTAAGCAAGTCTTTGGCATCCTTGTATGTCTGTTTGTCAGCTTCCAATGAATTCAACAAAACTTTAGCTCTTCCCTCTACCTGCTGTCTCAAGAGAAGTAACAAATCTCTGTCTGGGTAACTAAAGGATTGGGTAGTGCTTTCAAACTGAAATAAACCTAATGAAATCCTCCCCATCCTTACTATTGAACTTTGGTAATGGAGCTGTGGGCTGTTTAAGAAGACTTTTGGCAACCTCAACAGTTCCAGGTGCAGATACCACCTCTAGGCGAGGAATACAATATTCTATCTTATCAAAATATTCAATACAGGTTGCAATCTCTGACTCCCTAGCAGCCTCACTGAACTCCCCATCCGAAATTCTAAGGGAAAAAATCTCACAATTCAGATCAATTAGTAGCCTTTTATGACTTGGTAGTACACTTCTTTCAGAGATTTTTTGCCCAGTACTGAGAGTAGAAAAGGACTCTATACAATTATAAATATCCATAACCTTCTTCCTGATAACCTTGCGTTTTGAGATTAATGTTTCAAGATAAGACATCCTGAAAAGAATAATTATAGAAAATATCAAATTCTTAGTCCTTTCAAGGCGAAAGCAATTAAACACTTACTGTCACCCCCCAAATCAAAGGGCTTAATAAACAATGACAACTTTCCAATGTACAAAAAAAAAAAAAAAAAAAAAAAAAAACGTACGAATAAGTAAGCAAACATAAAATAGTCAATCCAAATTCCGTGGACAATGCTTCAACGAAGGAAAACTCAATTCTAAAATAAACCGTACCAAAAAAAAAAAAAAAAAAAAAAAAAAAAAAAAAAAAAAAAAAATGAAAATAACAGTGAAACACGTCTCTCCCCCTCCCCCCATTCTGACTTTATTGAGCACTTATGAGCTAACGACCAACCTCCACATACACCACCTGACATGCCCCACGTTGGGTGCCAAATACAGAAAACGAATTCAATAGCACAATATAAATTTTTTAAGGTGGTGAAACATGGAGTAAAAATAGAATATAAAACTCATTCAGTATTTTAATAAAAAAAAAAATATTAAGTATGAACAGCCATCTTAAATTTCCCAGTTCCTCTTTAGTTTCAATGACATTTCTGTTATCGGCTACCGACTCTGCATCATAACCTGTAAGTTCAGACCGTTACATTATTAACACGAATTAACTCGGAAAACTTAAAAATTTAAATACATGAAAGGCACCAACTTAATATGAAAACTATAGCACTCAATTTACGGGCAATACACAAGTATCCTTTTTTTACCATTTGAGGATAAATTGGTCAGGTTACAAATTGCGGTCGTTACTGCACCCAGGTAAGCCTACCACACCTACAGTAAACAAGGAGGAAAGGGACCTAATTACAAGTAGACCAATAGTGTCAAATATTCTCAAATAACAATATAAACATATATCATTAACAACAAATTAATAACCCACTAGCAGAAAACAACACCATCCATATAAGGGGCTAAAACTGACCGATACAATCCAAACTATAACACATTAGTACTTGCCGAACTGTACGAGAAAAAAAAAAAAAAAAACAAAGTAACAAAACTAGTACGATGCATAATGCATGAAAAGTTTTAAGTAACTTATCCTTACAGTTATTTTATTATTATTTTTAGGTCACGTCATTACTTCTGAAGCCTCACCTAAAAGACACTAATGGCTTTACCTTAGCTAAAGGGCGATGCATGAATGGCATAAGTGAAGGTTTTTCCATCGATCATGTGCTCCGTGCAGGATGCAAAGTCCAGAGATGGGGAGAGAGAGAGAGAGAGAGAGAGAGAATGAGCCTGTATTTAGTGAAGAGCCATTTTTCAAATTGTAACAGTAAAAAGAATTGTAAGTTGTGTGATGGACGCACCACAGTTTGATTTGCGACTCAAATACGCGTAAAACCTGGTCAAACAAATCCTTAGCACCCAATAATTGTGTTCAGTCGACACCTAAGTCATCCCCGCATGTGGTCTCCCATCTATTTAAGAATCAGAATCCTAATCGTAAAGAAGCACAAGCAAACCCACCTAAAGAATGTAATGAAAAACCAATTGTAAATGCGAAAACCGTAAAGGATGAACTGTCCGCTAGGCTACCAGCCACTCTGTTGCTAACAGCTACCGCAGTGATTTATAATGGCACACGACCATTCCGAACTCGCTTGTTTCACGACATGGGTAGCTAGAGAAGTTTTATCTCCAGCTGGTTAGCTAAAAAGTTAAAAAAATAAAAATAGATAAATAAATAAAAAATAATAAAAATAGATAAATAAAAATATATAAATAAAAATAAATAAATAAATAAAAATATATAAATCAAAATAAATAAATAAATAAAAATAAATAAATAAATCAAAATATTTGCAAATCGTTAAATGCATTTCATATAGTCTTGCTCATTTTGGTACCCAGACAGTGCAGGGAGAGTTTGATGTTGTAGCTTGTAAAATTCACATGGGTAATAGAGTAGTGCATGCCAAATTGATCGTTCATGATGATGTAAACATGCCCATTCATAATGTTGGTTTTAAAAATGTAAAGAAACATTTGTTGAGTAAAGGTCGTAACATGGCCGATGAGGACATACGAGGAGATCACAGGACAAATGTTGAATTATTGATTGGAGCTGATTACTTTGATTTATTTGTCCTGGGGATGGACAAAATTTTTATTTATTTATTTTTATTTATTTATTTTCATTTATTTTTTTAAATTTTTATTTATTTATTTATATTTATTTATTTAGATTTATTAATTTATTTTATTTATTCTATTCTTTTATTTTTTATACATGTTTGTTAATTTTTATTCATTTATTTTAATTATTTTATCTATTTTATTTTTATATTTTTATTTGTTTATTTTTCTATTTTATTTTTATTATATATTTTTTATTTCTTTTTTATTTTATTTTTATTATTAATTAATTTTTATTTATTTATTTTTATTTTTATTTATTTACTTATTTTTTTTATTTAATTATTATTTTATTTGTTTATTTATTTTTTTTATTTATTTATTTATTTTTACTATTTTTTTTTTTATTTTTTATTTATTTTTTTTTTTTGTTTTTTATTTTTTTTAGTTTTTTTAATTTTCATTTTATTTATTTTTTATTTATTTATTTATTTTTATTTTTATCTATTTATTTATTTTTGTTTTTTAGTTATTTATTTATTTTTATTTTTATTAATTTATTATTTTCTATTTATTCTTTATTTTTTATTTCATCTATTTATTTTGTTTTATTTATTTTTATTTTTTATTTTATATTTTTATTTTATTTTTTTTTTATTTATTTTTATTTATTTATTTTTATTTATTCTTTTATTTTTATATTTATTTATTTTTTTATTTATTACTCATTTTTTTACCTATTTATTTTTATTTATTTATTATTTTTATTTATTTATTTTTATCTATGTATTTTATTTTTTTTAAATTTATTTTTAAGATTTCATTTATTTATTTATTTTATTTATTTTTCCTTTTTGTTTGTTTTTTATTTATTTTTATTTATTATTTTTTATTTTTTCATAGATTTGTTTCAATTGAAATTTTATTTTTTATTTATTTTTTTTTTTAATTATATATATTTTTTATTTTCAAACATTTTTTCATTTATTGTTGATTTTTTTTAATGATTATGTTTTTTTTTATTTATTACTTATTATTAATTTTTAATTATTTATTTATTTAGTTTTTATTTATTTTTTTTTTTATTTCGATTTATTTATTGTTTTATGTCTATTTATTGATCTAATTTTATATATTTATTTATTTTTATTGTTTTGTTTATTTTATTTTTTATTTTTATTATTTTTTTATTATGTGTGTCTATCATTTATTTTTTTCATATTTATTGAATTAATTTATTTGATTTATATTTATTATTATTTATATATATTTTATTTATTTTCTTATTTATTTATTTTTACTTTTATTTTTCATTTTAATTTATTTATATGGATTTACTTTTATTTATTTACAGTTGTTTATTTACCTATTTATTTATTTTTTATTTATTTAATTATTTATTTTTATCTATTTATCTTATTTATTCTTTTTATTTGTTTTATTTTTTTATTTATTTCTTTATTTTTCAATTATTTATTCTTCTATTTATTTATTCCTTATTATTCATTTATTTATTTATTTTATTTGTTATTCATTTTCATTTATTATTTTGAAAAGAGTCCAGAACTATAATAAATATTTTTTTGTGTCCTTTTTAGTGGACTTTTATAAAGAATTTAGACACAAAATCTGGTATCAAAAGATGGAAAGAAACTCAAAATTTCTGTACCAAAATTGAAACGTTTTGTTAAGAGCTCTTAATATCACTCTTATTGAAATAAATATTTTTTTTAAGATTTTTTAAAATAATAATCACACATCTAAAGGTGTATGAAACTCGCTAAATATTCCATTTAAATCGATATATATTCAGTTTCATTTTTTTTTTCATTTTTTATAATGATTTTTGAAACAAAGTTAGGCCACCAAAAAGACAAAAATCTCAAAAATACTGTGCAGAAACTGAAATATTTCCTAAAACTTTTTATGCTAAATTTATTCTTCCAAAAAGAATGGACAATCAAAAAATTAAATAATTATTTTAACATGTTTCTTTGAAATTCATTCCTCGTTTTGATGGATGATTTTTGCTTCAGAATTCATTTAGAAAATTGGCTAAAAATAGGAGAAGGAACTTGGAATTAAAAGCAGTTTATACAAGATTTAATTTGAATCCAATATTTTTAATAGTTTTGCTCGGTTATTAATAACTGATTTTATTTCAAAAATTATATCAAAACTAATCTAAAATTCGGGCAATAAATGCAACATAAAATCATTTTGGAAATATATAAATATTTTGCACAAATGTTTTGAGAGTTGTCACCTCTATTTTGTCCGTTTTTTGTATCAAAAATCAATTTAGGAATAGCCTGAAAAAGTGATTTTTGGTTCAAAAATAATTTAAGAACTCAAATAAAAAAATGACAACGAATATAACATAAAAATGTTTAAATCACATTTTAATTCCTATACGAAACTTTTCAGATTTTTTAAACATTGATTTGTCTTTAAAGAATCATTTAAAAAATCGGCTAAAATAGGGCAATAAATTTATCATAAAAAGGTTTTAAATATATATTTTTTTGCAAAATATATCTCTTCATCTTAGCGATTTTCTGTTTCATTCATTATAAAAATCCTCTTAATAAAAGTAAAAATCTAAAACAGAAAGAGGCTTAAAATAATTTCAGTTTAAATGGTTTCTTGCCCTTCTTTTTTATAGATGATTTTTGTTTAAAAATTATTTCAAAAATTTCTTTAAAAAGGATCATGAATTTTAGTACCAAATTTTCGAAACTTTTTCAGTTTTTTTATTTTTTATTAAAATGATTATTTTAAAAAACGGCTACAGTTTAAAAAGTAATTTGATTTGAATACAATATTTAAACGATTTTGCTTCACTTTTTGATGACTGATTTTTATTTTAGAAATTAATATAACATAAAATTTTTGAATTTTTTTTTTGATGACTGGTGTTTTTTTCAAATCATTTAAAATATCGTCTAAAAATAACACAACGAATTTAAAATAGAGTTTAAAAATAATACAGTTTAGATACAATATTTTGGGAGTTTTGCCTTCTTTTTTATGACTGATTTTGATACCGAAAATCATGTAAAAACACGTCTAAGTTTTAAAATAATTTCAATTTTTGCATAGTATTTTGGAGTTTTTCCTCTTTTTGTTGGCGGATTTTTGTTTAAAAAACTATTACAAAAATTTCTTAAAAAAGAAACCTAAGAATAAAAAAAGGGCAAAGTAAGAGATTTAAAAAGCTTTAAAAATGATTTCAATTTAGATATAATATTTTACCACGCAGTGTATTAAAATTATAAAAAGACACAAAGATACCTAAAAAAGACTTAAATATTTTAATTTAGATACAATATTTTACCATAAATAGTTTAACATTTTTATGGTACATTAATTGTCAAAATTTATGCGATTTTCAAATGATTTAAAAGCAGTTTGAAAAGGAATTTAATTTGAATACAATATTTTTAATAAATTTACCGTATTTTAGGACTAATTTTTATTTCAAAATTTATTTAAAAATTGGCCTAAAATAGGGCAATGAATAGCACATAAAAATTTAAAACATATATCAATTTTTGAGTTTTACTCCCTTTGTTAGGGCTGTTTGTTGATAAAAAAAATTAGAAAAGCAACTAAAAAATTAGTGAAAGACAAAAACATTTAAACATATTCCAAATTAAATACAATATTTTTTTTTAGATTATGACCTCTATCTGATGAGTGATTTTTTTTTCTCAAAAGGCTTTTAAAAATCGCATATATATATATATATATATATATATATATATATATATATATATATATATATATATATATATATATATATATATATGCGATTTTCAAAAGGCTTTTAAAAGTCGCATATATATATATATATATATATATATATATATATATATATATATATATATATATATGTGATTTTTAAGCCTTTTGAGAAAAAAAATCACTCATCAGATAGAGGTCATAATCTAAAAAAAAATATTGTATTTAATTTGGAATATGTTTAAATGTTTTTGTCTTTCACTAATTTTTTAGTTGCTTTTCTAATTTTTTTTATCAACAAACAGCCCTAACAAAGGGAGTCAAAAATCAAAAATTGATATACATATAATATATATATATATATATATATATATATATATATATATATATATATCATTTTTTGATATATATATATTTATATATATATATATATATATATATATATATATATATAGAATATATATCAATTTTTGATATATTATATATATATTATATATATAAATATATATATAGAATATAGTATATACTATATATATATAAGAATATATATATATATATATATATGAAAATAAATGTAACTTAAAAGAGTTTAAAACAATATTTTTGGATTGCACACTCATTTTATGAAGATTTGTTTTCATATATAATTATAAAAATCGCCTAAAATGGGACAAGGAATATAGCATAAAAAGCTCTAATAGATATTCCAATTTTTGCCAATATTTTTAGGTTTTTGTCTTTTTGTTTCAAAAATGCTAGAAACAAAATTAAACTGGAAAAAGCTTAAAATATATATCAATTTAAATGAAATATTTTAGGCGTTTTAGTCCTCATTTAGATGTGTTATTTTTGTTTCAAAAATCTTTTAAAAAACCACATAAGTTTCAATTTTTGTACACAATTTTCGAGTTTGTTTTCATGTTTGGTGCAAGATTTTTGTGTCAAGAATCATTATAAAAATCAGCTAAAAAGGAGGAAA
>NC_061110.1:50276066-50283566 GCF_015104395.2 Macrobrachium nipponense | reverse complement strand
TTTAAATATATTTCAATTTTAGTACGTAATTTTTTTGAAATTATCTTATCTTTTTGATGACTGATTTTGTTTGAAAAATCACTCAAAAATCGGTTAAAATTATCTTATTTTTGATGACAGATTTCTATTTCAAAAATAATTTTTATAAGTATTTTAATTTTTGTACAATATGTTTGAGAGTTTGCTTCTATTTTTGATGGATGGTTTTTGTTTCAAAAATCATTCAGAACTATGGCTAAAATAAGACAATGTATTTAAAATAAAGCAGTAAAAAATTAATTTGAATTCACTAACTTTGATAGCTTTTCCTTCTTTTTGATGACTGATTTTTATTTCAAAAATTATTTTAAAAATCGTCTAGAAATAGAACGTAAAATGTTTAAAAAATATATTACCATTGAAGAGCGTCGCCCCCCCCCCACTAGCTTTAATATTTGGTATGCGTTTTAGCCATAGCGTTAGTCGAACTGGTAACCCTCAGTCTCTTCTCTCTCTCTCTCCTCTCTCTGTCTCTCTCTCTTCTTCTCTCTTTCTTTCTTCTCCTCTCTCTCTCCTCTTCTCTCTAAGAAAGCGATACTGGCAAAAATCTCTCTCTCTATCTCTCTCCTCTCTTCTCTCTCTCTCTTTCTTCGAAGCGATTATCGCCTCTCTCTTCTCCTCCCTCTCTCTCTCTCTCTCCCCCCCCACTCTCTCTCTCTCTATTCTGTCAGGTCACTAAATTAGAGTCGGAGTTACAAAAATACATACGTTTATTCAAAGGGACACTCGGTCCCCTCACTAGGACGCACAGTCCCCTCACTAGGACACTCTGTCCCCTCACTAGGTCACTCGGTCCCCTCACTAGATCCGCCTGTTCAAAAGACAGGAGAACACCCTCGTGAGTACACACAATTGTAAAGACAAAGTCAAAAGATTAAATGAAATAGAACATCTTTACAAGATATCAAAACAAGCCATCCCTTTAGCTAAATTATAATAACTCACCCATTGCAGCCTGGAACGTCACACACTTTAACAAACAGAACTTTCGCAGAGCCATCCCAGCATTCTGCCTTTTCTCCCGTAGCTGTCTCCCCAGTTCTTGGCTAAAACTCGCCGTTATCAACGGACATAGTTCGTACACGTACACACGAATTCACACTCTTTGCCAACACCCCAATTAACTGGTCACAGCCAGTTTTCAAAGGCACCTTGAACAAGCCCTCACGAACTCACATGCCCACAGAACGAACATTGACCTGCCCAGAAAAGATTTATCAGCTTTCTCTAGGTGTCGCTCGGACTCTGTCTCCATGGGAAGTTAAAAGTGATCAGTCTGCACATTCCAAAAAAGACACAGCACATCATATTATAATGGCATATTAAACATATTATTAATTATAGCCCTCTTTGCTCTAACAGATACTCGGCCATTACCCTGCCTAGCCACAGGACACATAAAACAGCTCAACATATATAAAACACATTGGCTGGCTAAAAACACAAAACATAGTAGTAACTGCACGTCTCTGGCATTATAAAGTAATGTCTATCACGCTTCATCTCAAATAACACATGGGCGTATTAATTTTCTCTCATTCTGGACTTCTTGAATATCCCTCTTTGTCTGCAACCTCCAGCACAGACGCAGCAAGCTGTAGGAAGGCGAAAGGCCTCCTTGTGGAAAACATCCAACGGCTTCTGTAGACCCAAAAGCTCTGCAGAACTCTGTGGACTCGTAGAAACTCTCGTAAGTACCCTGGCAAACGACAGCAACATCTCTGCAACGGCTGGTGGGCGTCTTGCTAGCGTCGGGGAACGACGATTATGGTGTGTTTAAGTATGCCAGTCAAGTCATCGGTCAATCAAAGAAAATTAACCCCAGACATACTACTTCTATCAGATAATGACCTCAAAAAATCAGAAATACTAACTGAACATCTCCCAATTAACTCCATTTAATATGACCAATAAATCATAAGTCATTATCACAACTCCTCAAAAAAAAAAAAACACTAAGTTCTCTAACTTAGTTCTCCAAACTCATACATCAGCACACACAATCCAGAACTCACAGTAACTCCACGGACTTCTGCGCTCACATTTCAAACTCAAAAAGTTCTCACAAGTAAAAGAAAGAAAAAAGGTAATGAGCCCAAGAAAAAAAAATCACGTAACAAGCCAAGACCCAAAAACCAAAAATATTCTCTAAACCTCTGATATTACAGCAACCCACAAAATCAGTAAAAATCTCCAAAATAATATACCTCCAATTCTCCAGGAAAATAAATCAATGTTATAGTAAAAAACTATAAACTCTCTGCTTAGCGTAACTGCTGAAAAAGGGCAAAAACTCGGCAAATAAAACTTGCACAAGAAATTCTAGAAAAAATCACCAATGTGCCACAACTCATTATAACAGAACTCCAAATTCAAAGTGTCTAAGCAAAGACTTCTCCATATGCACTACGACATAGGCCACTAGAAACTTAGCCAAGTTTCCTATCTCTGGCAAAATTGTCACAAATACAACAAAGGTTATTGTGCAAGAAACCCACATCTTCTGGAACACAAATATCCAGAGAAAAAAATGTAGTGCCATTTCGTATCCATTCAAAAAAAATGCAAAAATTCTCCTATAAATCTCTTTGCAGCATCAAACAGCTGAAATCTTAAACACGTTCCCGAACAATGAGTCCAAGTCATGAACTGAGATATTAAAAAAAAAAAATTCACACAAACTAGAGAGAAAAAATAAATTCAAATTCACCCATGATAAAAAACTTGTGTCAACGATGGCTAACATCCAAAAAAGGAAAAAAGAAAAATCAACGGCACTGTTAACTATCCCCGTGACTCACGTAGATGTCAAGCAATTATCTGCTGAACTCATAAAAAAGAAAAACAACAAAAATGTGTCGTTAGTTCCTCCCATATCCACAAAAAAAACAACACCACCCTTGATAGCATTACAACACACGTTAGTATATAAAAAAAAGCACCAGTATTAGTATAAAAAACATCACCAATGTTAAAGCTTGCCCATTCACCAAAAATTCAGCACAAAATTCACCAGAATTCAGCAAAATTCAGCACAAAATTCACCAAAAGTTCAGCAAAATTCAGCACAATTCACCAAAAACTCAGCCAGATTCATCACCCATGAACTACTGACATATTCTCCAAAGTCAGAAACTCAAAAAATAATTAACCACAAAACTTCTCCCATAATTCATTGTAATAATTCTCCATAATATAATTATCTGTAATAATTATAAAATAATCTCCCATGAAATATCTCAAATAATATTAATGATAACTTAAGTACCTACTACCCGTAAAATATCTCAAGTAATGACAATAATAATAATAATTCTCCATAGTAATAATTCTCCTGCAAATATCTCAAGTAAGGGCATTAATATTGCCAATCCACAGTATTTATCATATTGCCACACCCAAAATCAACACCACTCACCACTAAGCATATACAACCCCATTACCACTACCGGGTATCATCATCATTCAGCAATGGCATCACCAATTGACAACATCAATCATCACCACTCAGCACCACTTAGCACCATTTTAAAGTAATCTCTCCAACACCAATCAAATCTCTATTAAATAAAATATAATCACTGTGACCCCATTATATTTGTGCCTTCCAAAGCACAAGGAAAACTTACACCACATATATATGCACTTCATTTCCTTTTCTCTTCACTCAAGAGAAAGAAAATTTCTTTCTTAAAAAAAACCCCTACGGGCATCTCACATCATCAACCAATCCTTATCAGCTGATGTCCTGTGGCATTGGAAATTCATTATCAAGGGCAAATTCACCCCCCACTAAAAAGAAAGAGTTTCACCCTCCTGGTAAGCAATGCCCCCGAGGCAGACCACTAATACCCTCACCTTGCAATACCCCTAATACCCTTCTGGGACGGTTAGCAGAAATTACGCTGATCGCATAAGATCAGGTGGGCACTCTTTGTCCAAGCAAGAAATGCAATTCAAGCACCGTTTCGCATATATGAAAACCTTTCATACACACGCATATGTCAACACAAAGACGAATGCGTCTCTTCTAAACTTGCGCCAATAAAAAAAACACATCACTTTCTGCGCCTATGGGGGAAAAAAATGTGGTATCCTAAACCAATCCCACAATTCACAAAATGATTAAAAAAACCACCCCCCTAGGACCAAAAAACACATTTTATAACACTCACCGCTTCACAATGAGAGAAAACCCTGAAATCTGCTCAATCATAAACACGCAAATCTCGCCGGCATAACTCACTCGCTGATCATTCACACACATATCGACGTCTCGGGAATGCATTCACAAGATCTCAGCTCTAACTGACTGTGCCCGACCCCTTGAGGCATCTCGCCCTGGGCAAAATGCTGAGCCCAGTATAATTGCCCCGTATCATTACCACAGTTAACGGACGGACATTTCTCATTCCCTCTCACTTAGCAACTGAAACTTAATAATTTAACAATTTTCCACAATCTCACTAAAGGCTTTGTCATTTGAACACCGCTGCCCACCAACTATTACCAGCGAAGGGCGTCGTCGCCCCCCCCACCTACTTTAATATTTGGTATACGTTTTAGCCATAGCGTTAGGCGAACTGGTAACCCTCAGTATCTTCTCTCTCTCTCTCTCTCTCTCTCTCTCTCTCTCTCTCTCTCTCTCTCTCAAAGCAATCACTGGCAAAAGCCCTCTCTCTCTCTCTCTCTCTCTCTCTCTCTCTCTCTCTCTCTCTCTCTCTCTCTTCTATATATATATATATATATAGTATATATATATATATATATATATATATATATTCCATCAGGTCACTAAATTAGAGTCGGAGTTACAACAATACATACATTTATTCAAAGTAAAGTATTAGTTGAATAACTCAAATTCTTACAAGATAATTAATGGAATGATAATAGTTCAAGTCTCACAGACAACCCCCCGGTATTTAAATGCATTGATCAGTAATTAGTCACACCAATTATCTCTTCTCCAAAACACAGTCCCCCTCACTAGGACACTCGGTCCCCTCACTAGGACACTCGGTCCCCTCACTAGATCCGCCTGTTTAAAAGATAGGAGAACACCCTCGTGAGTACACACAATTGTAAAGACAAAGTCAAAAGATTAAATGAAATAGAACATCTTTACAAGATATCAAAACAAGCCATCCCTTTGGCTAAATTATAATAACACACCCATTGCAGCCTAGAACGTCACACACTTTAACAAATAGAACTTTCGCAGAGCCATCCCAGCATTCTGCCTTTTCTCCCGTAGCTGTCTCCCCAGTTCTTGGCTAAAACTCGCCGTTATCAACGTACATAGTTCGTACACGTACACACGAATTCACACTCTTCGCCAACACCCCCAATAAACTGGTCACAGCCAGTTTTCAAAGGCACCTTGAACAAGCCCTCACGAACTCACAGAACGAACATTGACCTGCCCAGAAAAGATTTATCAGCTTTCTCTAGGTGTCGCTCGGACTCTGTCTCCATGGGAAGTTAAAAGTGATCAGTCTGCACATTCCAAAAAAGACACAGCACATCACATTATATTGGCATATTAAACATATTATTAATTATAGCCCTCTTTCCTCTAACAAATACATCTATAAATTTGTGCAATTTACTATTGAGTATATTTCCTTTTTTATTTTGGCTATTTTTTGTTTCAAAAATCAATATAAAAATTCGCTAAAAAAAGGGGGAAAACGGAATAAATACAGTATTTTAAGAATTTTCGCCCTTATTTCGATAACTGATTTTTCTTAAAAAAATAATTTAATAAAAATATGAAAATGAATATAACAATAAATTTAAACAAAAGCTAAAATCCTTTATCAAAAGATGCCAAAAAAACAAAAATATTGTATATGAATTCAAATAAGGTTTTTAGTTTCATTTTTTGTCCTTTTTTATGTGATTTTCATAATTAGTTATCAAAATGGGGTGAAAAACTCCCAAAAATTTTAGTCCATAATTATTTTTTTTAAATCGTTCTTTTGTTATATTCATTGTCCTAGTTTAGGTAATTTTCGAAAGGATTATGGAAACAGAAGTCAGAATTAAATCATATATGTTGTATTTTTTTTTTAGATGATATTTATAATGATTCTTGACACAAAAATCTTGCATCAAAAGATGAAAACAAACTCAAAAAATTGTGTACCAAAATTGAAACTTTTTTTTTTTAAAATGTATGTGGTTTTTTAAAAGATTTTTGAAACTTTAATCACACATCTAAATGAGGACTAAAACACCTTAAATATTTCATTCAAATTTATATATATTTCAAGCTTTTTGCAGTTTAATTTTGTTTTTAGCATTTTTACGATGATTTTTGAAACAAAAAGACAAAAACATAAAAATATTTTAAGGTTTTTGTCTTTTTGTTCCAAAAATCATCATAAAAATGCTAAAAACAAAACTGGAATGTTTATTTTAAAAATTTATGCTTTATTTCTTGTCCCATTTTTAGTCGATTTTTATAATTATATTTTTAAAAAATCAGTCATAAAAATAAGTGTACAATCTAAAAATTAGATAATTATTTTAACATGTCTATTTGAAACTCATTCCTCTTTGTGATAGATGATTTTTGCTTCAAAAAAATTTAGAAAACTGGCTAAAATTAAGACAATGAACTTCAAATTAAAAGCAGTTTGTAAAACGTTTAATTTGAATCTAATATTTTTAATATATTACCTGATTTTAAAAACACCTGAAATTCGGGCAATAAATGTAACAAAATTATTTAAGACATATATAAATTTTTACATAATATTTTTGAAAGTTTTTACTCCCGTTATTTTGGCGGATTTTTGTATAAAAAATAAATATAATAATAGCCTGAAAAATGGAGGTGGGCAAAGAAAACGATTTTTTTTATTTTTCAATTTAAATACAATAATTAATAAATATAAATAAATAGTATAAAATTAAAAATAAATAAAAATAAATATATATAATTAATAGATAAAAAAATTAATTATACAATAAATAAATATATAGAATAGATATATAAAAATAAAAATTAAAAAAAAAATAAAAAAATAATAAAATAAATAAATAAATAAATAAATAAAAATAAAATAAAAATGAAGAAAAATAAATAAAATAAATACATAAAATAAATAAATAAATAAAAATAAAATAAATAATAAATAAATAAATAAAATAAATAAATAAATAAAAATAAGATAAATAAACAATAAATCAAAAATAGATGTACAATAAATAAATAAAAATAAAAATAAAAATAAATAATAAAAATAAATTAATAATTAAGAAAAATAAATAAAATAAATAAATAAAAATAAACAAATGAAAATAAACAAATAAAAATTAATGAATAAAAATAAATAAATAAATAAATAAAAATGGATAAAAATAAATATATAAATATAAAAAAAATATAAAAAAAATTAATACATAACAATTAATAAATAAATGAATAGAAATAAATAAAAAATAGAAAAT
>NC_061110.1:50263566-50271066 GCF_015104395.2 Macrobrachium nipponense | reverse complement strand
TATTTCTTTATTTCTATTTATTTATTTTTTTTTTAAGTATTTTTTTTATTTTATTATTTATTTTTTATTTTTATTTATTTTTTTATTATTTTAATTTATTGTTTATTTATTTTTTTATTTTTTTTTTTTATTTCTATTTATTTTTTTATTCCATTTATTTTTAATTACTTTATTTTTATTTCATTTATTTATGTTTAAAAAAATTTTATATATTTAATTTTATTTTATTTATTTATTTATTTTTTATTTATTTTTATTTTATTTATTTATTTTTATTTTATTTATCTTTATATTTTTATTTATTTGTTTATTTTTTTATCTTTTATTTTTTTTTACTTATTTTACTCATTTTCATTATTTTTATTTTTATTTATTTACTATTTTATTTATTTACTTTATCTTTATTTTTTTTACGTAATTATTTATTATTTTTGTTTATTATTTATCTGTTTTTTTTATATATTTTAAATATTTATTTTCATTAAATATTTTTCTTTTTTTATTTATTTATTTATTTATTCCTTTTTATTTTTATATTTATTTATTTAATTTATTTTATTTTTATTTATTTTTTATTTATTTAGTTTTATTTATTTTTTTATTTATTTATTTTTATTTATTTATTGGTTTATTTTTTATTTATTTATTTCTTTATTTATTTTTTATTTTTATTTATTTATATTTTTTATTTATTTATTCATCTATTTCTATTTATTTTTTTTTATTCTTTTTTTTATTTTTTTTTATTTTTTTTATTTCTTTTTTATTTTATTTTTTTTATTTTTTTATTTATTTGTTTATTTTTTATTTATTTATATATATTTTTTCTATTTATTTATTGCTTATTATTTCTTTATTTTTATTTATTATTTTTATTTATTTTTTTATACTTTTTTATGTTATTTTTATTTTTTTATTTTTATATATTTTTTTAATTGTCTATTTCTATTTATTTTTTATTTATTTTTAAATTTTAAATTTTTTTTATTTTTTTATTTATATATATATTTTTTTATTTTTTATTTATTTGATTTTCATTCTTTATTTATTTATAACATTATTTTTTGTTTCTTTTTTTTATTTATTTATTTTTTTTGTATTTTTTTATTTTTTTTATTTTATTTTTTGTTTTTTATTTATGTATTTATTTTTATTTATTTTTCATTGAATTTTTAGTTATTTATTTTTATTTATTTATTTTTTTATATATTTATTTTTATTTTTATTATTTATTTACTGTTTTTTATTTTTATTTATTTTTGTTTTATTTATTTTTATTATTTATTTTATATTTATTTTTTTTATTATTTATTTATTTTTCTTTATTTATTTAATTTTATTTTTATTATTTTTTATTTATTTTATTTTTATTATTTATTTATTTTTATTGGTATACTATTTATTTTTTTTCATTTTGTTTATTTATTTTTATTTTATTTATTTATTTATTTATTTTTATTTATGTACTTATATTTATTTTATTTGTATTTAATTTATTTTTTAGTTATTAATTTTTATTTATTTTATTTTTATTCATTTATTTTTTTATTTTTATTTATTTTATTTTTATTTATTAGTTTATTTCATTTTTATGCATTTTTATTTTTATTTATTTTTATTTTTTATTTTATTTTTTATTTATTTTATTTTTATTTAGATATTTTTATATATTATTTTATTTATTTATTTTTCATTCATTTTTATTCCTTTACATTATTTATTTATTTTATTTTATTTTTTTCTTTTATTTATTTTATTTATTTTGTTTTTTTTATTTATTTATTTCTTTTTTCATTTATTTATTTATTTTATTGATTTTTTTTTTTCATTTTCATTTCTTTATATTTTATTTATTTATTTTTATTTGTTTATTTTGATTTATTTTCATTTTTTATTTCATTTATTTTTATTTATTTATTTTTTATTATTTATTTTTTTCATTTTTTTCCATTTTATTTATTTTTTTTATTTTATTTTTTCATTTTTATTTTTATTTATTTTTATTTTATGTTTATTTATTTTTTATTTTTATTATTTTATCTATTTTATCTATTTATCTTTTATTTATTGTTTATTTTTTATTTTATATTTATTTTTGATTTATTATTTGTTTTGATTTTGTTTTATTTATCTATCTATTTATTTTCATTTATTTATTTATTTTTATTTATTTATTTATTTATTTATTTATTTATTTTATTATTTATTTATTTATTTATTTATTTATTTATTTATTTATTTATTTATTTATTTATTTTATTTATTTATTTATTTTATTTCTAATGTTTAATTGTATTTTGTTAATTTATTTTTATTTATTTATTTCGATTTATCTATTTTTGTTCGTTTATTTTTTATTTATTTTTATTTTCATTTATTTACTTCTATTTATTTATTTTTTATATATTTACTATTATTTATATAATGATATGTATTTATTTTAATTTACTTATTTTTTATTAATTTTTATTCATTTTTTAATTTATTTTTTTATTTACTTTTTTATTTTTAATATGAAAATACCTGAAAATATTTAAATTTTAATACATTACTTTGTTTCAAATAATCATTTTGAAAATTCTCTAAAAATTTTTTCAAAAAATGAAAAAGAAATAAGCTTTAAAAATATATCATTTTAGATAAATATCTTTGTGCTTATTGGCTCCCCTTATTGAGACTAGTTTTTGTTTAACAGAACATTTCAAAAATTGCCTAATAATAGGACACTGAATCTAAAACAAAAATAAATTTATTGAATAATTTAATTTGAATACTGTAATTTTGGGAGTTTTGCCTTCCATTTTATAACTGATTTTTTTCCACAGATTATTTAACACTATCGACAAAAAAGAATGTAACCAAAAATTTTAAGCAAATATTTCAATTTTTTAACAGTATTTGTGACAGTTTTTTTGTATATTTTTTAATAGCTGGTTTTTGTTGAAAAAATTATTAGAAAAATCGACCGAAAAAGACAAAAATCAAAAAGAAAAAAAGCTAAAAAAATATTTCAAGTAAGATGCAATATTCTTGTCACATTTACTCTTGTTTTGAGGCCTATTTTCTGTTTCAAATAATTGCATAAGTACTGGATAATGAATATAACAAAGAAAAAAAACAGCTAAATAATAAATAATTTCCAATATGATATTTTTAGGGCTTTTTCCTTTTCATGACTGACTTATATTTCAAAAATTATTTGGAAAATCGACTAAAACTAGGACAATATATCAATTATTGCACAAAACACTTTAGTCTTATTCAATGGTTGTTGGCAGTTTTCTTGTTCAAAACTCATCATAAAATTCGCCTAAAAAATAAAATGAAATAGAGAAACAATAAAAAGATTTTTAAAAATCATTTAAATATATTTCAATTTTAGTACGTAATTTTTTTGAAATTATCTTATCTTTTTGATGAATGATTTTTGTTTGAAAAATCACTCAAGATCGATTAAAATAATCTTATGTTTTTGATGACTTATTTCTATTTCAAAAATAATTTTTAAAAGTATTTGAATTTTTGTACAATATGTTTGAGAGTTTCTTCCTATTTTTGATGGATGATTTTTGTTTCAAAAATCATTCAGAAAATTGGCTAAAATAAGACAATTTATTTAAATTAAAATTAAAATCAGTTAAAAAATTAATTTGAATTCACTAACTTTGATAGCTTTTCCCTCTTTATGATGACTCATTTTTATTTCAAAAATTATTTTAAAAATCGCCTAGAAATAGAACGTAAAATTTTTTAAAAATACATCTATAAATTTGTGCAAAATGTTATTGAGTATATTTTCTTTTTTATTTTGGCTATTTTTTTTCAAAAATCAATATAAAAATTCGAAAAAAAGGGGGAAGCGGAATAAATACAGTGTTTAAAGAATTTGTATTTAAAAAAATAATTTAATAAAATTATGAAAATGAATATAACATTAAAATTTAGACAAAAGCTAAAATCATTTATCAAAAAGATGACAAAAAAAATATTGTATATAAATTCAAATAAGGTTTTTAATTTAATTTTTTGTCCTTTTTTATGCGATTTTCATAATTAGTTATCAAAATGGGGTGAAAAACTCCCAAAAATTTTAGTTCATAATTTTTTTAAACCGTTCTTTTATGTTATATTCATTGGTTTCCTTTGATTTTAAATTTTTTGTCCAGATTTTCAAGTTAATCGAAAAGATTATGGAAAACAGAGAACCAAAGAATTACAGAAATTAAATGGAATGCAAAATTATCATAAATGTTGTATTTTTTTCCTCCTCTTTAGGTGATTTTTATAATGATTCTTGACATAAAAATATTGCATCAAAAGATGAAAACAAACTCTCAAAATTGTGTACCAAAATTGAAACTTTTTTTAAAATGTATATGGTTTTTTAAAAGATTTTTGAAACAAAAATCACACATCTAAATGAGGACTAAAACCCATTAAATATTTCATTCAAATTGATATATATTTTAAGATTTATCCAGTTTAATTTTGTTTTTAGCATATTTATGATAATTTTTGAAACAAAAAGACAAGCCTAAGATATTGTGCAAAAACTGGAATATTTATTAAAACTTTTATGCTATAGTTCTTGTCCCATTTTTAGTCGATTTTTATAATTATATTTGAAAAAAAAAATCAGTCATAAAAATGAGTGTACAATCCAAAAATTAAATTATTATTTTAACATTTCTATTTGAAATTCATTCATCTTTGCTTCAAAAATTATTTAGAAAATTGGCTAAAATTAGGCCAATGAACTTCAAATTAAAAGCAGTTTGTAAAAGGTTTAATTTTAATCTAATATTTTTTTAATATGGCCTGATTTTTTATTTCGAAAATTATTAAAAAAAAAACAAAAAAAAAACACCTGAAATTCGGGCAATAAATGTAACAAAATCCTTTTAGAAATATATAAATTTTTGCATAATATTTTTGAGAGTTTTTACCTCCTTTATTTTGGCGGATTTTTGTATAAAAAATAAATAAAAGAATAGACTGAAAAAGGGGGGTGGGCGAAGAAAACGATTTTTTTTATCTTTCAATTTAAATACAATACTTTTTACTGTCACCAAAAAGGGGGCCAATAAGCCCAAAGATATTGCATTTAAAATTACATATTTTCAGAGCTTTTCTCTGTTTCATTTTTTGAACTATTTTTAGAGAATGTTTATAATGATTAATTTAAACAGA
This sequence comes from Macrobrachium nipponense, assembly GCF_015104395.2. NCBI lineage: Eukaryota > Metazoa > Arthropoda > Malacostraca > Decapoda > Palaemonidae > Macrobrachium > Macrobrachium nipponense. The sequence continues at coordinate 50,265,876 of NC_061110.1, read as the reverse complement.
AAACAGTCACCAAAGTAAGTGGTAAAATTTAAATATTTTTTATTACTTTTCATGTTACATTAATCAATCTACTAAAAGTTTAGGCGATTTTCTAATTGATTTTTGAAATAAAAATTAGTCACCAAAGAGAGGGTAAAACTCCCAATAAAAAAATGTATCAAAAAGATGAAAAAGAAAACTTTAAGATTTTGTACTAAAATTGAAATATTGTTTTAAACTCATTAAGTTACATTTATTTTCATATATTTATGCGATTTTTAAAAGCCTTTTGAGACAAAAAAATCACTCATCAGATAGAGGTCATAATCTAAAAAAAATATTGTATTTAATTTGGAATATGTTTAAATGTTTTTGTCTTTCACTAATTTTTTTAGTTGCTTTTCTAATTAATTTTTATCAACAAACAGCCTTAACAAAGGGAGAAAAACTCAAAAATTGATATTTTTTTTTTTTTTTTTTTTTTTTTTTTTATGTTCTGAATTTTTATGTGCTATTCCATTGCCCTACTTTTAGGCCAATTTTTTAATTAATTTTTGAAATAAAAACTTAGTCACCTAAAAAACGGTAATAAATATATTAAAAATATTGTATTCAAATTAAATTCCTTTTTAAACTGCTTTTAAATAAATCATTTGAAAATCGCATAAATTTTGACAATTAATGTACCATAAAAATGTTAAAGAAATATATTTTAATTTAAATAAACTATTTATGGTAAAAAATTGTATTAAATTGAAATCATTTTTAAAGCTTTTTAGGTCTCTTATTTTGTTCTTTTTTTTTGGGGTTTTTTTTTTTTTTTTATTCATATACACTATTTATGGTAGAATTGGAATATTTTTTAAGCTTTCTTAGTTCTCTTTTTTAAGCAATTTTTCAAATAGTTTTTTAAACAAAAATCCACCAACAAAAAGAGGAAAAACTCAAAATACTGTGTAAAAATTTAAACTATTTTTAAAACTTTCATTGTCGCCTTCTTAGGCGTGTTTTTACGTGATTTTCGGTATGAAAATCAGTCATAAAAAAGAAGGCAAAACTCCCAAAATATTGTATCCAAACTGTATGATTTTTAAACTCTGTTTATTTTAAATTCATTGTGTTATTTTTAGACGATATTTTAAATGATTAAAAAAAATGCCAGTCATCAAAAAAAATTCTCAAATAATAATCAGTCATCAAAAAGTGAGGGAAAATCCTTTAAATATTATATTCAAATCAAATTACTTTTTGAACTGTAGCCGTTTTTTAAAATAATAATTTTGATAAGAATATAAAAAAACTGAAAAAGTTTCGAAAATTTGGTACTAAAATTTTAATTTTTTTAACGTTTTATGTTACATTCATGATCCTTTTTAAAGAAATTTTAAAGAAAATCATCGATAAAAAAGAAGGGCAAGAAACCCATTTAAACTGAAATTTTTAAAGCCTTTTTCTGTTTTAGATTTTTACTTTTTTTAAGAGGATTTTTATAACGACTGAAACAGAAAACCGCTAAGATGAAGAGAAATATTTTGCAAAAAATTATATATTTAAATCCAATTTATGATAAATTTATTGCCACATTTTTAGCGGTTTTTTAAATGATTCTTTAAAGGCAAATCAATGTTTAAAAAATCCTAAAAGTTTCGTATATGAATTTAAATGTGATTTAAAAATTTTTGTTATATTCGTTGTCATTTTTTTATTTGATTTCTTAAATGATTTTTGAACCAAAAATCACTTTTTCAGGCTATTCCTAAATGGATTTTTTGGTACAAAAAACGGACAAAATAAAGGAGGTAAAAACTCTCAAAAATATTGTACAAAAAATTTATATATTTCCTAAATGATTTTATGATACATTTATTGCCCGAATTTTCAGTTAGTTTTGAAATAATTATTGAAATAAAATCAGTTATTAAAAACCGAGCAAAACTATTAAAAATATTGGATTCAAATTAAATCTTTTATAAATTGCTTTTAATTCCAAGTTCCTTCTCCTATTTTTAGCCAATTTTCTAAATGAATTCTGAAGCAAAAATCATCCATCAAAAAGAGGAATGACTTTCAAACAAAAATGTGAAAATAATTATTTATTTTTTGATTGTCCACTCTTTTTTGGAGAATCAAAAATTTTAAGAAATATTTCAGTTTCTGCACAGTATTTTTGAGGTTTTTGTCTTTTTGGTGGCCTAACTTTGTTTCAAAAATTATTATAAAAAATTAAAAAAACAAAATGAAACTGATTATATATAGATTTGGCGCATTTCATCCTCCTTTATATGTGTGATTTTTGTTAAAATATTTAAAAAAAATTAGGTCAATAAGAGT
>NC_061110.1:50238669-50263066 GCF_015104395.2 Macrobrachium nipponense | reverse complement strand
AAACCAAGCCTTTTCAATAGCATCATAAACTTCTTTCTTGTTTATCTGAAAAGTTTTGCCATGAATATGAATGGAAATTTGGTTGCTGTTTATTCCCTCCAAAGCTCCGCCATGTGTCTGTGGATTTTCTCGACTGGCCTTATGATTAGTTTGGTTTGCGTCCCTTTCTCTACTCTTGAAGGTAAACTTCTGAGGCTCTTCCTGGTTATCTGTTTTCAATCAAATGTAAAGTAATTCTGATATTAAAAGTTACTTTTAATAGTTAAACTAAGAATGTTGTAAGTGACAATAAACTTAAAACAGGATTATTATTACTGGCATTTACTATTTCACATATATAAATTGAAGTCCTGATGTTTTCACAAATGCCATTTCCTCAAGGCAGTTAAACAATTCCTGCAATTCATAAATGACTCGCAATAATTATCTAGCAATTGAGATTACCTTATACACACCCTTTTTTGCAATATCTGCAGAGCAAGATGAATATGAGTCATTCAATAGGTGGCTTTTCTTATTCAAAATCATTTTTCTGGGCTCAGCTCGTGTTGGCCTATGAAAGGATCCTTAATATCATTCTTTCTAGGTAAAATTAATCTAAAAATTACCAGAGAAAAAAAACAAAATTAAGAAAATGTCAGTAAAACTGACTCGCTCACTCTTAAAAAGAAGTGTCGGTATGGCAATAGGGGCGAGTGTGAACACTACCACGAGACATTCACCAATTAGAACTTCCAATCAGAATCCCCACAAGAGAGAGCTGATACCAACGGGCGATGCGGCCGCTACTACTACTACTAGAGGACGCCACGGACAACAGCGCCCCTAGCGGACATCCTTAATTATTAGCGCCAGCGTTCGGACGCATTTTCTTGTGCTTATGCTATTCACGAGGATTTATATCACCATCCATCATGGAACGTTCTGCCATCGCAACGGCTAAGTTAAGTGCCTCATAAGTAATGTTTTACTGTATTTTAGTCTTCCGGGAACCAGTATTTTCCTTCTAATAGGTCATATACGGTTTCCCGGTTGTCTCGTGGCGGCGCCATGCTGCCTCGTTAAGAATTCCCGGTCCTCCATACTGGGACTTCTTATACTTATGGGTCTTACTATATCACGTTCATCGTTTTTTACATCGAGTTTTAGCTAGGTTAGCCCTTTTACCATTTCTCTTAGTTTGGTATTTAGGGCTATTCTATGTTCCAGCCCAGCATCCCGGTTCTTGCTCTTCATCGGCTATCGCTGGCTCCGAGTAGGCTTCTGTTCCTCGGAACAGTTTGCCTCCTCCTGGGCTTCTTTTTCTTCTACTAAAAGTGTCTTTTCCATCTTTACGATGTAAATTTAGTTCTATTTAGGGTGTTAGGCTAGCCTAGGTGCATGTCCCATGTATTGGTACAGCCTGGTTCACGTGGCCCTCCCCTTCCCCTTCCCTCCCTACCAGGTATAGGGAGGCGCTGGGGGACCCCTTGGTTGTCATGACAACCTCAGTTGCCTTCCTCCCTCTCTCTCTGAGGAGGCCAGGGGTTCCTCCCAGCGGGGGGTATAGGGCGACCACTCATAGGGTACCGGGTCTCCGAGCGGGTAGTTGTTGGGACGGGGAGGAGTAGGCCACCCCCCCCTCTCTCTCTCCCGCCGTGTTACGCCGAGACCCTCCCCCCCCCTTCCCCAGTTGCTCAGCCACCTTCCCTTTCTATAACGAACGGAGCCTTCCGCCGCAGCCGGGGCACCTTGGTTTATAGATTACTGGCTCCGCCAGCGGGCGGGTGGTCACTACTAGTGGTCGGTTGCTTGCCTACTATATCCTTACATCTCTCCCCCGCTACCGGTAAGGGAGCTTGCTTCTTACCCGGGCACTCTTCTAGTAGACGGGTGGGGAAAGGTTTTGACATTATTGTTATTCTAAGGTGGATATACCCTAATTTTACGATGATTTGTTTAATTTTATTATTCATATGTATACCATCCCCGCCATTATCCGTCGTGGGTTTCATTTTACCACCACACCTGGTTTGGATTCTATCTCTTGTCTCCGCCGTAGCCTAGGACAACCAACCATTTTACTACCACACGTATTATGGCGGGGCTCTGGTTTAATCTAACTTTCTCGCTCCGGCACCAGCGGAGCAACTGTTAGGCTGTAAGTGTTCTCCTGATACTTATGTATCTTTCCACTTACAGGCTACCAACTGTCAGGTCCTGGGATGCAACGCGAGTTGTAACGACCCCGCGCCATGATGAGTGCAGGTCTCACGCTCCATGTGGGCCACGCGTACAACGATATGATCGTCTGGCAAACCCCCGGGAAGCCTGCGCCATCTGCTACGACCTAGTCAGTCAGCTGGTGGAGGGGGTAAGTCGATTATAGACTTCTTTATCATTTTACTACAACTCTTAGACATAAGTTTGTCTTAACCCCGTTCCGCCATTAGAAGATCATTTCGCCCTTTCTTTCAGGCTGCTGGTGTGAGGGAGGTCGCCCTTGCAACCCTGAAAGCGTGGGTAGGCGGCTTCGGGAAGAACGCCGCCAAAGGCCAGCCTTACATCCTAGACAAGAAGCTGGCCGTCCAGATCTTCCCCGGGGGCAAGTCAACAGGGTATGTTGACCCCTTGTCCGCAGCCCCTCTCATAGCCTCCATCCAGCAAGAGATGCAGCAATCTTTCGGGGTCGTAGCCACAGGAGTCGGTCCCGGACGTCGCTACCCTGGACCTCAACATTGAGCCTATGGCGGTAGGTGCGGAGGATTTGTTGGTTGAGGTAGGTGTGTCGGGCGCCCAAGGTCTTTCCTTGGGCGCTCCTGGATCTTCTCCTGTCCCTTCTTCAAGTGCTTCTTTCCAAGGCTTTGTGGGATCTGAGATCCCTACCCGCTCTCCCGCTCTCTCTGTACCCCCAAAGGTGAAGGTAAGGGAAAAAAAAAAAAAAAAAAAAAAAAAAAAAAAAAACAGAGAGAACCGAAGACCCTAGTTAAGACGACTTCTAAGAAGTCGTCTTCGTCTTCTTCGGCTAAGAAGTCTTCGACTTCTTACGCTGACGCGGTGAAGGCCAAGCCGAGTCTTCTTACTCGAAGAGCTCTAGAAGCAAGTCTTCTAAGGAGAAGGCTCGCGCTCCCGCCGAGCCAATGCCTTCTCCGGCCTCCACCGCATCCACTCCGGTAACGCCGGTTGGAGGAGCGGGACCCAGCACCTTTGATCCCACTGCTTTCTCAGCAGTGGTGATGCAACAGGTGGGCGAGATGGTCGGCTCTCAAGTCTCCGCCCTGGGGACAAAGTTTGAGCAGATGTTCGCACAACTGTCGAGCACTCTGTCTCAATCGGGGCCAGTCCATCCAAGATCTCTCTAACAGAGTTAGAGAGAATGAGGACCGAGTAGCTGGGCTCTCTCAGGTCCCCCTTCCAGTCTCCCCAGTAACAAATGCTGGTATTTTCCAGCTTCCGCCATATGATTCACTACCAGCTTTCTCTATGGAGAACCCATGGAGAGTAGCCACTTACGCTCCGTTTAAGGATGGTATGATCTCTATCCCGGAGTGTGGAACTCGAAGGATTGAGGACTTCGAGTTTTATCCTCCGGGTTTGACGCAGCCTTTTCATTGGCTATGCTAAGGCTGACCGTAGCGGCGCTTACTAGGGAAGACAAGATCTCTAGGGAGAATGTTCTCTACAGTAGGGATCATGCTCAACGTGAATGGGTTCACTGCCTTGAGGACTGGGAGTGTACAAAACACCAAGCTCCAGGCCTATAAGAGTCCTTTCACTATTTTTGCGACGGAAGAGGGGCTTCTCTTCCGTTCGCTACAAAAATAGTAGAGACGACTCTTCAGGCAGTCCTCAAGGATGAGCCCATGCCACAGCTAAGGGAGGCGGAGTCTACTTCTCCGCTCTTCCCAGCTTTTGGAGAATTGTGGGAGAACTTGCCAGCCACGTTCACGCTTGGTAAGCTCAAACCGGACTGCGCCATGGACCAGTTCGGCGAAAAGCTCCCAAGGCTGCCTGATTCCTTGATTCAGGCGGAGTTCGACGCGCGAACTAGGTTTGGCAGGTCCCTCAATTCGCTGATCATAACAGAGATGGCTGCTCTCTCGTATGGCACGGAACCTTTGTTTAAGATCTTGGGCCAAATCCCAGCTTCAGACGGTTCAGAACGTGATTGCTTTCGGACTTCTTCCAAGGCTAGGGGGAAATTGCCGAAAGCACGTTCTGCAGGAGTGCAACTATTAGGCACGAGCCTAATAGACTCCTGGCTTCTAGCATGTGGGAGCGGATCTCTTCCCAGAGTCCGCTGTAAATGAAGTACACACGAGGCGGCTAGGCTCAACCAGAGCCTTAGAGCTAGGTGGGGTATTTCATCTAAGAGGAAGCAAGAATCCGTCCCCGCTGCTGGTAAGAAACCAAAGAAGTCTGGTAAAAGGTTCCAGCCTTACCAGAAACACCAGCAACAGCAGCAATTTGTTCAGGCCGTCCCGGTTACCCAACAGGGACAACCTGCTACTTCTAAGCAGAACCAGCCCATCCTCCTGCTGTCTCCTCAGTCACAACCTTCGACCTCCTACGCACTCTCGCCGGCCTTCAACCCTACGTATGAAGGTCAGGGCTACCCTCCCTTTAACAGACAATCGAGAGGTAGGGCGAGAGGCTACTTCGCCAGCGTGGCGCAGGGAGGGCGACAAGGAGTTAAGCAGTTCAGAGGAGGGCGTGGTGGTCAACCCGCCATCAACAATGAGGCTCCCCAGGTAGGAGGGAGGCTGTTCCTCTTCCGTCACAGGTTGGGGGGTTTCAGCAATTGGGCACAGAGCATAGTGTCCAAAGGATTGGGTTGGAGTTGGATCAAAGATCCTCCTCCAATCAAATCATTCCGCCAAATACCATCAAAGGAACTGACAGATTATGCGGAGGAACTCCTTCAGAAAGGAGCTATTGCGGAGAGTCAAGCATCTAAAATTTCAAGGTCGCTTATTCAGCGTGCCAAGAAAGGCTCAACAAAAAGAAGGGTAATCTTAGACTTGTCAAAGCTAAACTCTTTCATTCGTTGCGACAAGATCAAGATGCTTACCCTCTCGCAAGTAAGGACCTTACTTCCGCGTGGAGCCGTCAACATGCTCCATCGATCTTACAGACGCATACTATCATATCCCCTATAGCCAGACACTTCCGCCCATTCCTAGGATTCAGGCTAGGAAATCAGACATTCTCATTCAAAGTGATGCCCTTCGGTCTGAATGTAGCCCCCAGGGTATTCACGAAAATAGCAGAAGTGGTTGTGCAGCAATTGAGAACTCAGGGAATCATGGTAGCAGCATACCTCGACGATTGGTTGATCTGGGCACCAACAGTCGAGGAATGTCTCAAAGCCACCAAAAAGGTAGTTCACTTTCTGGAACATCTGGGGTTCCAGATAAACAAAACGAAATCCAGAACTTACCCCGGAGTCTCGTTTTTCAGTGGCTGGGAATCCAATGGGATTTGTCTTCCCACAATCTGTCAATTCCAGTGGCCAAACGGAAGGAAATAGCAAAATCTGTCAGACAATTTCTCAAATGCAAACAAACATCAAGGAGAAGCCAGGAAAGAATCCTAGGGTCCCTTCATTTTGCTTCGGTGACAGATATCCTCCTGAAAGCAAGGCTAAAAGATATAAATCGAGTTTGGCGATCGAGAGCAAACGCCAAATCTCGAGACAAGTTGTCAGTAATTCCACAGATCCTTCGCAATCAACTCCGTCCATGGTCAAAAGTAAAAGAAACTTAGCCAAGCGGGTACCCCTTCAATAATCCCCTTTCCAGTGTTAAAACCATTTCACACGGATGCCTCCCTGTCCGGGTGGTGGGGGGGATATTCTCAGTTCAACAAACAGGTTCAGGGGACTTGGTCAGTTCAATTTCGCCAGCTCCACATAAACGTTCTGGAAGCAATGGCAGTATTTCTTACCTTGAAGAGACTGCTTCCCCCGAAAAAAGTCTCATCTAAGGCTAGTTTTGGACAGTGCAGTGGTAGTTCATTGCATCAACAGGGGAGGGTCCAAATCCAAGCATGTGAACCATGTCATGATAGCCATCTTTGCCCTAGCAAACAAAACACAAATGGCATCTGTCCGCCACTCACCTGGCGGGGTAAGAAATGTGATAGCAGACACGGGCTTTGTCCCGGTCAGTCCCTCTGGAATCAGAATGGTCCCTAGACGACGGGTCATTCCAGTGGGATATGCCGGAGAGTCCCAGGTCTCCAAGTAGATCTCTTCGCCTCACAAGCGAACCACAAGCTCCCTTGCTATGTGGCCCCCAACCTGGACCTCTGGCTTATGCCACGGACGCCTCCCTGTCGTTAGATTGGGATCAGTGGAGAAAAATTTATGTTTTTCCTCCAGTGAATCTTCTTTTGAAAGTCTTAAGCAACTGAGGACTTTCAAGGGAATAGTAGCTCTGATTGCACCGGACTGGCCCAAGAGCAACTGGTATCCTCTTCTTCTGGAATTGGGTCTCCGACCTCAACGGATTCCAATCCCAAGCTGTCACAATCAGTACAAATGAGGACTGTGTTCGCTTCCTCAGGAATTCTTCAGACCCTAACTTTATGGACTTCATGAAGTTTGTTTGCGGCTAATAAAGATGCTAATATTGATCCACAAAATATTCTCTTCCTAGAATCAGATAAGAGAGAGTCAACTATTAGACAATATGACTCAGCTGTTAAAAAAAAATTAGCATCCTTCCTGAAAGAATCAAACACTACAACCATGACAGTTAATCTAGCTATATCCTTTTTCAGATCCTTGTTTGAAAAAGGTTTAGCAGCTAGCACTATTACTACTCATAAATCGGCTTTGAAGAAGATCTTTCAGTTAGGTTTTCAGATAGATCTGACTGAATCTTATTTTCACGTCTATTCCTAAAGCCTGTGCTAGACTTAGACCTTCTCAAAGGCCTACTGCAGTTTTCATGGTTCTTAAATGATGTCCTCAAACTAGCTTCAGATACTGACAACTCGTCTTGTACATTCATAATGCTTCTTAGAAAGACATTATTCTTATTAAGCCTAGCTTCAGGAGCTAGAATTTCAGAACTGTCGGCTCTATCCAGAGATGCGGGTCATGTGGAATTCCTCCCCTCAGGATTTCTGCTTGTCTCCGGATCGTAGTTTTTTGGCTAAAAATGAGGATCCTCTTGCAAGGTGGGCCCCTTGGAAAGTTCCATCCCACTTCCGCAAGACCCTTTTCTTTGCCCAGTATCAACTTTAAGAGCCTTTCCATCTCGTACATCCTCAAGATCCTCAGGTCCTCTCTTCATGAGAGAGAAAGGTGGTACTTTGTCAGTAAAAAGGTATTAGACACAAATCCTTTACTTCATTAAACAAGCCAATCCTGATTCATTCCCAAAAGCACATGACATCAGGGGAGTAGCCACCTCAATTAATTACTTTCAACATATGAACTTTGAGGATCTTAAAAAGTATACTGGATGGAAATCTCCGACAGTCTTTAAATGTCATTATCTAAAGTCCTTGGAATCTTTAAAATTTTCAGCAGTAGCAGCGGGAAACATAGTTTCTCCTGATACTGTATAGTAGTTGTAGTACAGATCCAGGTCTCCTTTCTACCTACCTCATCCAACATGCCTCACCCTATCGCCATGCTACTCGGATATCCTAGCCTTAGCCGCTGAAATCATATTAGTGATTGTCCCTTATTTTTTTGCTAGGGACATCCACACTTTGTACTGATAATGTACTTCAGTGTACCTACCCTTATTTTTATGCTAGGGTAGGACACAATGTGTTTGTATATTTTGTAAATAAGTTATCTAAGTAAGTCTATTTTGTTAAAATTACACTGCATTATTATAATTTACTGTTTTACTGAATAATTTTAAGTACTTTTACCTTACTAACTTTCTTTTATGTTACTGTTTAGAATAAGTTAGACTTAAGTACTTAGTTTATATGCTGTAATTGTTTACTTATATTATATCCCTCATTTTACAACTGCTTTTCATTGTCCTTTTTTCCCATCTTGTCTGTTTCTCTGGTACTCTTTCATAGGCCGACACGAGCTGAGCCCAGAAAAGGGATTTTGACGAAGGAAAAATCTATTTCTGGGTGATTGGCTCGTGTCCGCCCTATGAAACCCACCCTGTATGTTTGTTTTCCCCCCCCTGCAGGACAAGATGTTTTTAGATTAAGGATGTCCGCTAGGGGCGCTGTTGTCCGTGGCGTCCTCTAGTAGTAGTAGTAGCGGCCGCATCGCCCGTTGGTATCAGCTCTCTCTTGTGGGATTCTGATTGGAAGTTCTAATTGGTGAATGTCTCGTGGTAGTGTTCACACTCGCCCCTATTGCCATACCGACACTTCTTTTTAAGAGTGAGCGAGTCAGTTTTACTGACATTTTCTTAATTTTGTTTTTCTCTGGTAATTTTAGATTAATTTTACCTAGAAAGAATGATATTAAGGATCCTTTCATAGGGCGACACGAGCCAATCACCCAGAAATAGATTTTTCCTTCGTCAAAATCCCTTTGTTACTATGAAATCTAAATTAAATATTTTTAAAATGCATGGAAAACTATACAATATGAAAAAAATGACAATTCTTAATTAGTGGATATTTTTCATAACTAACAAACCTGAGATTCTTAACACTAGGATAAATCTTCTAGTGCCTGCTGGAAACCAGTTAAAAATGAGAGAAAAATTGCATAGGCAAGGGAATCTGGTATCTGCTATCTAAAGTGTAGATGAGGTGGAAGCTGGTCAGCAACTATGCTTGAACCCTGTGATGCATTCAGTCCTTCTTCCAAACAGGATTACAAGATGGTGTGGCTAGAGGTAGGCAGTCAATGTTAAGACCTCAGGTTGTTAGCTATTAAAATACAAATTAATTAAAAATGTCACATTTGTCCATATGTGGAACAAGCCTTTGGTCTTAACATTAGGTTAACTCATACTTGGAGGGAGGTTTGAGAATCCTGAATCAACTGAAGTATGGCACACCTGACCACTATTCTTAAAATGAGAGTTCTAAAGAAGAGTAGCTAAGCCTCTGAGATGCTAGATATTATGGTATCTAAAAACTCAGTCCACTGGGAATAAGTAAAATGAAACATGTCCAGATTCAGTGCATACATGAAAGATAAAGAGGAACTATATCTGTTCAAGTAACAAACTATTGCCACTACTAGCCAAGTGGTGGCAATGGTTTGTTAGCCCAGGGTTTGTCACCACTCTCTCTCCCCTTGCTGGAAAGAGGAGTGTATGCTACTGAGAAGCAGATTTCTATGTTGTATAGAACACAGAGTACTATATCATTATGGTTGCAAACACTCACCTGCATCAACCCAGCTCCATCATATGATGTGTTTATTCTTCAAACCTGTCCATAAGAATGAAGAAGGGAAAAAAGGAAAAGAGAGACCAGTCATCTAACTTATCCTCTCTCCCACACAATCATCTTAAGCAAGATACGAAGTGTCCCACCAGGGGCACTGGATGAACTACAGTGGACCCCCCTTAAGGGGACCGTCCGCTATGGCGGATGACATGTCAACTTGAAAAAATTAAAAATAGAGTTATTACTTGTATCTATGCAGAAACATGCCGTGCATGCTTTCCAGAAGTTTCAGCCAATTATCTTTAAAAATAATGAAGATGTAGCGGTTTTTAAATGATGACGTCATCGTAACTGCGTCGTTTGTATGACTTGAGTTTGACAGAATCGTTTTTGCGTGTTTATTTTTGCATATATACAGCGATTTTTAAAGATTTTTTTCGAAATTCTCATACATCTGGTAGCGATGAAAGGTAGTGTGACACTGGGTGAGAAGCGAGCTGCTCAGAGTGGTTATTTATAAGCGAGACTCAGAGAATGACTCAGTTATGCCACAGACGTCAAGGGAGTTACATGCACGTAGGCACTTGCGTTTGGTTACTAGCTATTTACGTCGTTTTTCATAACTTCTTAGTGAACTTATAGCAATGCCGAAGTTACCTAAGATCAAGAAGGCTACTCAGCAACTAAGGCTAGCAAAATTAGCGAAGGCCAGGAGTGTGTTGAAAGAAAAACACGAAAATTCATTGTTATCAGCTGCCCTCATTGTTCTCATGTCTCGCCGTCAACATCATTATCTGGTGTCACGCTGAGGGTATTAACACCACTTTTAGGGTAGGACCAGGATCCTTGATGTAGAAATCAACAATAAAAGTACAAATAAAGTAATTATAATAATGTTGTTTTGACTTTTATAAGAAAAAAGCGAAAATTTACATAGAAATCTTTGGGATTGCTCATAACTCAAAAACATACTTATGTGCATGTCGGTAACCATTACTCTTGATTATTTATTATCCAATTTTAGAGAGAAAGATATCATTGGAAAGAGGAATAAAAATCCCATAATTCTGTGTGACAGAATTTTGTTTATTTCTTTTTATTTTTTATTTTGTATTTTTTTAAGATTTTTTTGAGTCTAGACTAAAAAAAAATTTAAAAATTCATAAAAAATAAAAAAATAAAAAAATAAAAATTCTGTCACACAGAATTGTTCTGTATATAAAGAAGTTTTTATGGTATAGATTTTCAATACAACTGATTGTCCATATTAGCGGAGAAATCTCTACTTTTTTTTTTTTTTAAATCATGATCTTTGCTAATAAAACGAAAAGTTTTTGCTCAAAATGAACTTGAAAATTTTTATATGATGAAGGTGTTATATATATCTAAAACATATATGAAAATTATGTATTTTGCATAATAAATAAAAAAATAGACATCATAGCGGACGGTCCCCTTAACAGGGGGGGTATGTACCAGACCCCACAGCAAATAGTTAAACCCTGTGAATGGTTAGAACCCCCTCTAAAAGCACTTATTAAACTGCCTATCTTGAAAGTTCAAATACCAAATGTTATACCTTAAATCACATCATACTTCAAATATCCCTTAAATTACACTGATCTGTGCTGTTTTCAAGGTCTAAAACATATAATACTTGATTTTAGGCCATTTTTTGCACTGAATCCAGAATTCATGCTCATTTTACTCAATTAGATCAAGATAATGAAATATTTAGCACATTAAGAATACCCTAAATTCCGATCTATTTGTAGGTGAATGAAACACAATATTGAAAATATTAGACTGATTTATTCACAGAAGGCTTAAAAAATATTTTGAATAGATGGCAAAGAAGAGTATAATGAACTAGGAAGCTACTCATGGATGAATGGTCTCTTCAGGGACTTCCGTCTGTGCTGAGCAGACTCCACATCCCTCTTCAGGCACCAGCAGTAGTCGTCCAGAAAGTTGACATTCCATCGGCCTTGATAGCATTCCTCCATAACACTGATATCTTGGTGAAAGCGCTCACCCTGTTCTTAACTGAAGTCTCCACAATTCTCTGGAAAATAGTCCAGATGAGACCGGAGGAAGTGCATTTTTACTGACGTGTGCACCAAGTTGGCAGAAATTCTCCAATAACTCATCAAACCACCTTCTGATACTGGGAACTTCTGTGGTTGCCAAGGAAGTTTGTAATGACTGAGTTAAGGGACGACCAGGCAGAGAGTTCAGCAGGATTCAGTGCATCATCAAAACTAGCGTCCTTGACGAGTTCCCTTATTTGAGGGCAATCAAATATACTTGCCTTAAGTTTCTCCATGCCTTAAGTTTCTCCATTCTTTTTTGTTGATGGAGGAAAGCAAATCCTCTACCTTCCCTGTCCAGTGCCTTTACAATGTTCTTCATGAGACCAAGTTTGATGTGGAGTGGTGGAAGCAATATCTTGCTCGGATCAACCAGGGGGTTAGGCAGATGTTATGTGACCCAGGTTTTAATCCTTGTGTTGATGGCCACTCTTGTCTGACATAATGCTGGTCATCAGCACGGCTATTCCATAAGCACAAAAAGCATGGATACTTTGTGTAATCAGCTTGAAGTCCTAGGATGAGTCCAACAACTTTAAGATCTCCACAGATCAACCATTTATGTTCCTGGTAGTTCAGAGGCAGACAACAGACGTTTCCATGCTTTTGTGGGATTCTTTAATTTCAACTGAGTGCCCAATGGGGATCGATGAAAACTTATTTCTGTTATTCAGAAGAACTGCTTGAGACTTATGTTAGATGAGCCAATGAAAAGTCTCCATTCTATAGGATCATACTTCAGACCAAGTAATTCAATCAGGTCAGCAATATTGTTTTAGTAGACCAGTGAAGAGGCTTCATCAAACGTGAAGAATTTTCCAAATTCTCTCTCGCGGTCCCGATACCAATAGAATGTTGTTCCTGGTGCCAGTAGATGTTTCTCTCAAAAACGAGAACCCAGAAGCTGGGCTGACTCCTTGGAAAGGTTCAGGTCTTGTGTCAGGTCACTGAGTTCAGCTTGGGTCAAAGGCACCAGTTGGTCATCCTCTTCTGGCCTGTTAAAAGTTAAGTATATCTTAGTTTAACCAGACCACTGAGCTGATTAATAGCCCTCCTAGGGGATGGCTCGAAAGATTAGATATTTTTACGAGGGTAGAACCAGTTGGTTACTTAGGCAATGCGACCTACAGCTTATTGTGGGATCCAAACCACATTGAGAATGAATTTCTGTCACCAGAAATAAATTCCTCTGATTCCTCATTGGCAGAGCTGGAATTGAACTCAGACCCCGACATCGGTAGTCGAGCACGTAACCGACTCGTCCAATGAGGAACTCTCTTCTGGCCTGTATGCTCCACGCTCGGCTGTATCAGTCAAGTTACTAGATTTGGAATCAGAACTAGATTCCATGCTGACATCTGGCTCAGGAACAGGAGATCAGGGCCATGTGGGAATGGCTTTAGGTCAGTAGAACATCAGAGTATTGAACATGGTGCTTGTTCTTGTGATTGGTATGCATTTTACATTTGTCATTGCAAAAGTAGCAGTCAGTAATGTGATCTTTCCCTTCCCTCCACACCAAATGGCATACACTTCCTTTTTCTTGCTCCTCCAATCCCTTAAGTTCTTTACACATGACTTGCAGCAGATATGGGGCGCGAATGGTTTATCCTGGTCCCCTAGTTTGAACTCCGAAGTAAGCTTGATATGCCTTCTTCACAAAATCCAGGATTTTTGTTTGGCGGTCTGGAAGAACGTCTGCAAATGTAACAGAAACTACTAGGATGGTTTTTACACTTCCGATCCATTTTCATACATCTCTAGACTTGAAAAGAGAAATAAAAATAATTATTAAAGGTTACCCACGACAAAGTTTTGCAAAAACAAAGCCCATACACGCTTGGATAATAGCAATATTTTGGAAAAATATGCTGGAATAGAAATAAACTATATCTTAGAAACCATACCTGACCCAGGAAAATGAACTGTATTTTTTAATTCAGCTGCAAAAAGGCTCCTAAATCAGTTGGAAAACTCTTGACCTTGGAAAAAGTATTGAAAAGCATGCCAGTGTTATTATCCAATTATTGTATTAACCTTTGAGATTGTGTTATCAACCCTTTAATGCCGAAGGGTATAATAAAAATCATCTCCCATATGCCAGGGGGTCTCGGCAGTGAGTGCCAAATCAGAATTTTTTTTTTTTTTCTCAAAAAATCACAGCGTGCTTAGTTTTCAAGATTAAGAGTTCATTTTTAGCTCCTTATTTTTTTGTCATTGCCTGAAGTTTAGTATGCAACCATCAGAAATGAAAAAAATATCATTATCATATATAAATAATGTGATATATGATAGCGCGAAAACCAAATTTCATAATTTATAATTGTATTTAAATCGCGCTTGTGAGCAAAAACGGCTTAAAGCGAAACGAGGTAAATTTTTTTTCGTTGTATTGTACACTAAATTGCGATCATTTGGTATATAACACATTGTAAATGATCAAAGCAACAAGAGAAAATAGTCACAAAATGATGCAAGAATTCGTAATGCGCAGACATAAAAAAATGTTTTTTTCAAAAATTCACCATAAATCAAAATATTGTTCTAGACTTCCAATTTGTTTCAAAATTAAGATAAATGATTGAATATTACTATACTGTAAGAGTTTTAGCTTACAATTGCAGTTATCTACCATTTTGGATGAGCTAAAATTGATCGAATGTTGAATTTTTTATATATATTTTTTTTTATATGCAAATATTTCGAAAATGAGATAAGCTACAACCTTCAATTATTTTTTGTTGTATTCTACATAAAATTGCGCACATTTTCATATATAAAACTCTATGAAACGCCTAATATTACAAGAATGCGACGTACGCATTTCGGAGATTTGCGGCGGAGAATCCGCGCGCAGAGGGAAGGAAACTTTTTTTAAAAGTTCACCATAAATCTAAATACTATTGTGCTAGAGACTTCGAATTTGTTTCAAAATGAAGATAAATGACTGAATTATTCTAGACTGTAAGTTAGATTTAGGAAAAGAGAAAAAGCTACAACCTTCAATTATTTTTAGTTGTATTCTACATGAAATTGCACACATTTTCATATATAAAACTTTATATGACGGCTAATTTAAAATAGTGCAAACATTACGACAATCGGACGATAAAATTTCTTATTTTTTTCGGAAGATTTACCGCGCAGACGTAAGGAAAATGTTTTTTTTTCATAAATTTACCATAAATCAAAATATTGTGTTAGAGACTTCCAATTTGTTGAAAAATAAAGGTAAAGGATTAAATATTACTAGAATGTAAGTTTTAGCTTAAAATTCGTTTTCGACCATTTCAGTCGAGTCAAAGTTGACCGCACTTATCATTATTATATGAAAATATTTCAAACTGATAAAAGCTACAACCATGGATTGTTTTTTCGTTGTATTCTACATAAAATTGCGCACATTTCCATATATAAAACTTTATGTAACGGCTAATTTAAAATGGTGCAAACATTACGACAATCGGACGAAAAAAATTTATGATTTTTTCGGAAGTTTTACCGCGCCGATGTAAGGAAAAAGTTTTTTTTTCCTAAATTCACCATAAATCAAAATATTGTGCTAGAGACTTCCAATTTGTTGCAAAATAAAGGTAAATGATTGAATATTACTAAATTATAAGAGTTTTAGCTTACAATTACGTTTTTTTGCCATTTTGGTAGAGTTAAAGTTGACCAAAGGTTGAAATTTTGGCACTTATCGTTATTTATTTGAAAATATTTCAAACTGATAAAAGCTACAACCATGAGTTTTTTTTTGTTGTATTCTACATGAAATTGCGCACATTTTCATATATAATACTCCATGTAACGGCTAAATATAAAAATGGTGCAAAAATTATGTCAAAGTGACGAAATAATTTCTGAGATGTGTCGCTGATGTTTTTTAGTGCGAGAAGAAAGAAATTCGCGCTTGCGCATAACGATTGTAAACCAAAACAACGCCTTGATCCGTGAGCTCCCAGCATTCCCCCAAGGCGCATGATTTAAAAGTTTTTGCCTGGTAGGTCTATACGTATTTTTCCGCGAATTTTTAAAAAAAACGTTTTATATCGACATACGATACATCCAATCGGCACCAAACAGACAATTTATATCGACGTATAATACGTCCAATCGGTGTTTAAGGTTAATATAATTTCAAAGTCATCTTAAACTTTACCATTGCAAATATAATGTACAGCCAATAACACAGAGAGAGAGAGAGAGAGAGAGAGAGAGCGATGAGAGAGAGAGAGAGAGAGAGAGAGAGAGATAGAGATAGAGGAGGAAGAGATAGAGCGATCTAGCTCAGCAGAGAGGGAGAGAGAGAGAGCAGAGAGAGAGAGAGAGAGAGAGAGAGAGAGATAGAGAGAGAAAAGAGAGAGAGAGAGAGAGAGAGAGAGCATAACTACTTGACTCCTTCCCTTCCACCAATATGTATATCAGACTGTCATTCCCACCCTACTTTCTCGAAGACTGGGAATCTGCCATTTCTTTTATTAATCTTATTGATATTTGAAAATTAGTTATTAGGTAAATCATTTTATACAACAAAAGAAATAAACATATGTAAGTGAGAAAGAGAGAGAGAGAGAGAGAGAAATTTTACCGTTATTGTTTAATCTCATGTGTAGGGCAGACATGTTGGAGGTTTCTCCAGCATTTCTTTATATAAAAAAAGAAGGGTTTTTCACCCTTCTTATAATAAGCAATGTGTTAATAGTGCCTCTATGTAATACCCGGTGTGTAAGCTGGAGAGTGTTGTGTAATTGCAGTTATATTAATATACATCCTGCTCCAATCAGTGCCCTCGAAATCATTTGAATTACAGCTTCTCAAGGCCTATTGGCCCTGGGAAATGGGTAAAAGAGTGCTAGTGCTTGGCCCTCCCTTTACCACAAAAATGTCATCCGACCAACTTCCAACAGTCCCGCAAGTGACCCTGGTACCTACTGATGCTTGTGCCCCACACACAAGTTCCGCACTTGTGAACAATTGTCTTTACTTTATACAGTACCAATCGAACCATTCCGATGTCGAGTCTGCTATGCAATCTATCCGTGATGTCTTCTCTGATGAGGAAATTTACATTGCATACACGAAATGCAAAGATCTGATACCAGAAAAACTCAAGGAGTGATGTGTGAAAAACCTGTCCTCTCACAAGAAATATCTTATACTATCTCTAAGTGGTTAAGGAGGCCTACTCAAGGAAATCTACGCCGATGACCCTTACAATCTGCCTCCAAAGGGGACTTATGACCTAAGCCTACCTGCGGTGTACCACAGGCAGAAAATGCCTTCCAAACAGAAAAACAAAAAAAATTGAGGAAACAAATGATAACTTTTCAAGAATCTGAGACGTGATCAAAGGATTACAGGAATCCCCAGACAACTTTAAAACCATGGAAGCAAATAACAATCTCGCACAGATCTGGGATGCGATCAAAGGAGTGCAGGAATCACTAGACAAACATAAAGATAGCAACCAGACTCCTTTGAATGCAGCTTCCATTATTTCCTGCCCTCCCAGCAACAAAGGAGAGGTGAGGGTGCGACATGAAGTCGAGATGGCCATACCCACCCAGGTGTCAACTGGCATCTCCCCCTCAGTTGGAGTGCCCCCATCACCTATAGACCATTCTGAGGGGACTGTTGGACTCCCAACTTCTTCTCTTTTCCAAGCGCCTCCAGTGGAAGATAGATCTCCAGTGACAATCACCAGCCCTCATGTGGATGAGAGTGATCATGAGGGGTCTGGCAGCTGGCAGACATAAAAAAGCAAAAAAAAGAAAAGAACCTCTCATTTGGCTGCTGGACTTGAGCCCAATAATCATATTTTCACTTCACCCATATACAGTAGCCTAGCCTACAATATACTCTTTACTACATAAACAGTATAGTAATTATCAATATTGGCTAATTTTGGAGGTTCAATGCATTCCGACATGGGATAATTCAGTACAGATAGAAACTCAACACGAAACCAGAATCAATTCGTCTGACAATTCAGTACAAAAATAAATTGAACACGACATGGAATGTATAATTATAAAATACAAACAAACTACATATGAATCTTTTCCATGAAGTTTTTTAAGCTGAAGAACACTTCACTATATCTAATAATATTTGTATGTATCTCATATTATTGTATTACAGTGATACCTCGTTTGTTGAATTTTTTCTTAAGTTGAACTTTCCGTTTTTCGAACAAAATTTTTGTGAAAATTTTATAACGTTTGTCGAACAAATGCTCGTACTTCGAACTGATTATCTAGTTTATACTTGTACGTGACAACCTACTGGGTCTTACAAATTGAACTGTATTAATCTTTTTTCATTTACAATATAGTTTAATGATAACAATATTCAACAAAATAAATAAAATATAAAGCATTTGATATAAAAATATAGCTTTCAATATAACATTTAGCATAAAAGATGTATAAGGCGATGTGGGAGTGACCGTTGTCGCGGCACACCCCATATTGGGGTTTTGGAAGGAATACTCTAAATGGCAGGAGACCTGAATAGTGGTTTTCACACGCCCCGAACTTTAAACATGACGCCCTTTGGGTGCTCGTGCGAGGGTAGTAACCTCTGCGTACCAATGCTAACTTTTTCTCTGGTATATTTAGAAAGTATTTATATCAGAAAAGAGTCTAGAAGGATCTTTTCACCGGCAAACACAGGTCGACCCAGAAATTGGCTTATCATGCCAAACGCCATCTCAAAATGATCTCAAACATTAATTGCAGTACTTAACTTGGATGCAGCAAGAGCTTGACGTTCCATGATGAATAGTCAAAGAATTCCAGACGGAAAAACACAGCACAAAGAAAGAACGCGTGCAGCGTAAACAGTGCTATCGAAAGGAATGAAAATAAAGGTGCTAGCTGTAGTAGTAGCGGCTAGCGGGGGCTTAGATCGGCTCCTCTGTAGACGAGGGATATTGAGGAAGGAAGAGACTAAATGGCAAGGGACCTATGGTAGTGGTGTCACTCGCCCCAGATACCATACCGACACCTTGAATAAAGGTGAGCGAGCCAGAATACTCTGGCATTACCATGTAGCTTTTTTCTCTGGTATTTGTAGCAATACTTATACCCTAGAAATGAGTGCTAAAGGAACCATTTCACGGAGCGACACAGGCTGAGCCCAGAAATATTGTATGTATTCTCATATTATTATATCATAAAATACTAACAAAGCAGTCAGTGTTTTGGATTAGAAATCAGCTGATGGCAAATACGAGTTTATTTCTCCGTATTTAACTCAATTCGGAGCGAATTGCCTTTCTTTTAGTTAGCGTAAAAAATCTAGATGCCTTACTTATGTAAGACAAGGTAATTTGTCATCTTATTAAGTGTTTTTAAGTCGAAGTATAAATTAAATACGCCTCCGTGAGCTAAAGTATTTTAATTTTTGCTAACAGATTGCGTTGTGGGCATGTTTATTAGGTAAAAATATTACGTAATTCCGTTCGCTATTTTCACTTCATTTCATCAAAGTATGAACCTTTACCGTAATGTTACTTATCTTTTATTGGCGTGAAAACAACAGTAAAATGTGTTCTTTCAAGACCTGAAGTTTTGATTTAAATGATTTTCTCTCAATTTTACCAACAGTTGTGTTTGATGGCATAAGTTTACTGGAGTTATATCTTTGTTGCCAATGCACGATAATAGTACTAATATGGATGAAACTCGCGGAACTTCGGTATAGTACCTTCAAACTCGACCGTAAACAAAATGAGAGAAATGTGTTTTAATCTAACCTATTGGGCACGAAAAGAACATATTTTACTGTTTTCACTCCAATAAAAGATAAACACATAAAGCTTGTAGTATTCTGATGAGATAAAGTGAAAATATCAAACGGAATCTGTTGATTTTTGTTTATGCAATAAACATGCCCTCAGCGCCATCTACTAACGAAAGAACTAAATTTTGTTCACACACGATAAGTTTTTAAGTGATATTTCCACTTGAAATCACATTGTATAACGTAAAATAAGCTTCTCATATAAATAGAGTATCTTGAGATTTATTTGCGCTAACTGGAAGCAAGAAAGTCTTTCTGATTTGATGTTCGACACAGCAAAACAAACGTACTCGCAATCGCCCTCAGCTGATTTTCAAACCAAAACATGATTACTATGTTTGTATTTTATAATACAAACAAACAGTAATATGAAAATACATATTATTGGATGCAATGAAGTAAAACATAACTTTTTCAAAAATCCATGGAAAAGATGCATATCCATTATGCTTGTATTTTATCATACGATACTAATATATGATTATTACATACTTGAATTTTATATCTCGTGTAAGATGCGACCCCCTTAAAATCAGCTCCAAAATTAGGGCTTCAAAAGTCACATGATACGCGAGTATATACGGTATCTACTGTCATTTGCATCTCTTTTAGAGGAATGTGAGCACGGGAATCCTGGAATGCCGTCTAAAAACGTTGACACTCACAGGTCTTCTGCACTGGATAAATATGAAACAAACCTGGGGCATGGGTAAAAAAAAAACTGGCTTGGGTGGAGGAGAGCAAAGCAAAGCTCCACTATCCAAGGCAGTTAAAGAAAGACTAATGCATCATCACTGGAATTACTAGATTCAGGCACTCGCTTCCACCTTAACTACTCGTCACATGCCAGATACCACAGATTCCTTGCAGTCTTTGACTGTTTTTAACTGGTTTTCAGCGCTAAAAGATTTATCCTATTGTTAAGACCAAAGTTTTGTTCCACGTATGAACAATAAATATGTATCTAGTGTGTCCTTCCTAAAGAGGAGCCACACAATTCTTGGACATTTTTTAAATTCTATTCAATATTTAGGCCTTTAGTAATGCTGTAACTTATGAGTTACAACATTACTATGTAAAACATAAATCAAATAGTTAACATAAAAAGAAAAATCATAATAAATGCTATAATTGAATATTATTATTACAAGCAAAGCTGCAACCCTGGTTAAAAAAACCAAGAGCATTAAACGTCCAATGGTCTCATTAAGGAACGAGGGCAAAAACAGAAAAAAATGAAAAGTAAATAAGAGATATGTATAAGTAAAAATTTACAAAGAGAATCATGTGCACATTATGACAAAGTTCAACAAAATAAATAACAAATAAGCTATGAAGTGAGACTTATGTTAACTAGCACCTAGTCTGAATGTCTGAAGTTCTAATAATTCACTACTTCAGGGGTTTTCAACCCTTTTTTCACCACATACCCTTGTGGGTATTCTAAATGTCAGTAATGTAACCCCTCCACTTTGTATGAAGAAAGCAAAACAATGAAAGAAAAAAATTCCATTGTGTATATTTGCATGTACTGTACCGAAGGGAAGTAGTTAAGTACATAAATCTGACGTAAACAGTATTATTATAAACACAGAATTCTATAAAAAATGAAGAATTTTTATAATTATTTACTGTTTCTGTGGTAAATTTTCAAGGTTACGGTACTGAACAGTAAAAACAAAATACATTATTATTACATCAGCTGCAAAGGGGGTTAATGAGATTGCTGGAACTGTTTTTCATCAGCTAACTGATTTTGCTAAAGCACATCGAAAGCTGTCTGCCACATTCATTCAAGACCTTAGTTTTAATTTTATGACAAGTAAGCCGGAAAACCCAGTTTCACACAGATACTACGTTGATGGCAAAAGTAACTGAGAATGGAGAAGCTCCTCTGTGACATGTGGATATGATTTGTATAGTTTTACACCAGGACCTGACTAAAGACTTTTTGTTAAACAGATCCCAAACACTGGAGCCATTTTTAAGTTGAATAAACTCTTCCTTAATAGCATCATTAACAAAAGCAACATCTGTATGGAAAGGGTCTCTAATCAGCTTTAAGTTTCCTTCAGACACATCAAAGTATCTGTCTACTTAATTTTGCAGTGAGGAAAGGCAATCCATTCTTATGAGCTTACCATCTGAACAACAGTAGAGGTGTCCTGCCTGTCAGCAAGTGGGCAGCCAGACCCCTAACCCCAACACCCATGGGGAGCGTGTACCCCCTGACAGACCCTTGGCGTACCACATCGGGTATGTGTACTGCAGGTTGAAAACCCCTGAACTACATGATTACCAAGTTTATTCCATAGTTTTGTCATAGCAGTTGTAATAATTATAGAAAAAAGAAGGCAAAAGCGTCAGAATCATCTTAATATTCAATAGTCTGTCATGGTTTCTATACATCAGGAGGATCTAAGAGCAAAGGATGTTCACAATAATGAAAACCTTCATACAGCCGGCCCAATTAATTGAATAACAGTGTGAGACATGTCACCAGAAACCTTGAAAGACTTTTTTAAGTAATACCAAAATTGAAAGATTTATTGCAATCAAGCTTTCTTACCATTGAATAATGACTTGCGTGACTTTCCCTTGGTATTTTCCTTCCTCTTTGGTGGACTTTCTGTTGCACTGTGTTGCCTTTCAAAAGATGGCGTTTCTTCCTGAAAGTCAATTACTTAAAATGCATGTAAGTCTAACTATGTATATCCCAAAAATTGCTAAATTATACTTACAGTATATTTCCACGTATAAGATGAGGTCAAAAATCATGGCAAATTTTCATGAATTTATCTCATATCTGTAGTATAGGATGATTTCTAAATTACAAAACCAAAATGATTTTTTGGAGAAAAGTGATTATTTGCAAAAATTAAACAGTACAACTATGTTAATAATGATGATGACTTAAATAAAGGTTGTTTTGCTTGTTGTATCCAATAACAGTATTACTATTATCATATCATTACTGTATACAGAATATAAACATCTTCACGTACATCATTTGCATTTGATATTGTTTACATTCTCAAAATCTCGGCTGATTTGAGTATTATCAATATCTTCATAGCCATTATTTGTTAGAAGAGGTATAATTCGGAGATACCTTTTATCATAAATTAACAATGTTTGGTTGAAAATGTGCACATATTACTTTGCTTCATTGTATAAGCACTGAGTAGGTGTGATTTCTCCAGTTCCGAACATCACTGCCCCCTGGCCATCATTTGCTTTATTCAGCCTCAGCATAACCTGAAGCTTTAATTTTACTAGTATTCTTTCTTGAGATCTCCATTATATGAGAAATGAAAAAAAATGTATTTTATTTTTACTTATGGAACCCACCATTGAGAATCGGGGTTTAACAATTTTAACGGAGCTCTTAATAATGCTTGATAGTTATGGTAAATGACGTCAGCAATGAGCTGCTTCTCAATTCGGTTTTTTATGCTAATGCATGTTTACAATAAACGCTTCATTCAGAATTCTAAAAACCGGAATTTTTTAGTGGAGGATGGAGGAGTATAGTCCAGGATTTTTAAGGCCAAAACATCATGAAATTGGACATAATTGGTACAGAAGATTTTTTTTTTTTTCCGGATAGAATGATGTGTCTAACACTAGAAAAAAAGTCCTAACATGGAAAATCCGGGAACTTGAGCAAAACTAGTGTTTTCTCTAGCCACTGTCAAGTATGCTTACAACTACTGACTGTATCTTTGGTTGCCTATTATATACATTATTAGCGGTGCCAAAGCAGTTTTTTCCCTTTGTGGTGACACACTATATGCAAAATTTATTGTACATACTCTTTCCACTTAAAATGTCTAGATTTTAATTCATTTTCGAGATTACAATAAAAAATACAGGTATAGAAAGAACAATCTGTAGGGCTTGTATATACAAAATGCTGTAATAAAGTTCTGAAAAAATTTCTACCTTTTATAAAAAAAAATAATTAAGGCTTTCAATACTTCTAAACTGATATTAGCACTGAATTAAATGTATTTTGATAAATTCCAGTAAGATGAAAAATATAAGTTGATATTTATTAAACAACAATTGTGTTAGCAGTAAACACATCCTAACATTTTACAGTACAATTCCACTGCTTGTACAAATATCTGTGCTTTGATTGAAGTAAAACGTAGTTTGAAATGACTTTACTTGAAATATACTAGATACTAAAAAATTCTGACCATCAAAAGATACATCTTAACAATTGGTGATCCAAACACAAGAAGTTCACTCATTAATCTATAAATGATTTACATTGCTTTTCAGTATGCTAGGCACAAATTTATATATATGTTGGTCCTGTAAAAAAAAAAAAAGCATTTACAGCAAAGGGATACTGAAAGTTGTTTTATGTTTATCAGAAATAGAGAAAATATTGCAATGTAAGAACAAGAAAAGTCTCTTTCATCCACACAGATCAGAATAAAAAAAAAAGTTAGAATGACAGTATGACTGACATCTGTGACTTTTCCTTTTACATAGTACATTCATCACTGTCATCTATATCATCATCTTCACAAATGTCACATAAGGAGTTGGAGCATCCTGACCCACGACACTGGCCACATGCTTGGGAACATTCAAGGTTATTTTTACGGCAACAGCATTTATTTGACCCACAATCTGTCATACAGTTACATCTGATAATAGACAACAGCGATGCTGGGGCAGGTTGTATATCTGTCATTTCTGGAAGAAAGCTCCCTTTATCTAAACACCAACCCCAGTCTTTGGCATTAAGGGAGGAGACACTTTTCCACTGCTGGACTTGGAAATATACTCTCATGCTATGGAATTTAGCTGATGCAGAAGTTGGTGGTAAACTCTGACACATAAGGTGGGAGCTTTTCACCGATACTTTCTCACAGAATCTCTTATACTTGAGGTTGCTCAGTCTATTAGTGGCTTCACCATTGCATAAACTTACTAAAGCTTTTTCTCCTGCTGATATGATTTCATCAACAGATTTTCCTACTGCATTGAATATTCCAGCCTGTCTAGGGAATTCTTGATGTTGTGCATTTTTCTTCAGTGAGGCATTCTTGCTAATGCCAAATATGTGTGATGTAGTATCGCAACCGGGGGAATGCATGTATATAAAGAATGTCCCTGCACACTGACTCACCAAGTACTTGCTTCACTTTCTTGATATTCCACAA
>NC_061110.1:50216381-50238169 GCF_015104395.2 Macrobrachium nipponense | reverse complement strand
ATTATATTCATTTTTAATGCATTAGTTATTGTTCTGACAAAATTACTAGTGCGAGAGTATGTTCATTTATTTGTTCTTTAATTTCTCCTTTTCATTATTTATATAATTCAAAAACTCAATTTACTTTTTCCACTTATCCGACAGTCTATTTTTTTTACTTTTGTTTCTAGCCGTTTCATCTCCTTTATGGGCTTTTTTTGCATTCCGATTTACATCTTGCAGTTCCTTATTACTAGTTTCCACAGTTTCCATTCTTTTTTAATGTATGTCCATGTATATCTTTTCCAGTATTTCAATTTTTAAAATTTAGTGTATTCTTTATATACTATACCTGCCATTTACTACCTTGTATTTCTTAATCTAGGAATACCTGTACTTTTTGAAACAGTACATTTTCTTGCATAACCCCATTTCTTATCCATTTCTAATTGTAACAAATTTGTTACATAGTTCTATACAAAAGGGAAGGAGTTATAATACCCTTCTAAAACACTTTTCCTCTCATCACTTTGTTACACTTTTGTTACCGAGTATGTTAGGTTCTCTAGTGTTGGAAGTTTTAATGCTTTCCTTTGTCTAGATCACTTCCTAAAAATGGATATTTTCGACTACGCTGGTTCTTTCTATGTGCTCTAGTTTGATTGCCATATATATATATATATATATATATATATATATATCATATATATATATATATATATATATATATAATTGTATTTTTCCTTATTTCTAATTTACACGTTTTCCTTGTTTCTATTAGAAGGTGAAAAGTATGCACGGCATTTTCTCTACTTTCTGATCTCACCAATTAAGGTATCAATAATGAAGAATGATATTCCTATTTTCCTTATCAATTTTTAATTCTTTTCAGTCCTCTTCTGTTCTTTTTAATACCAAACATGTTTTCAACTTTAGGGTTAAACAGTTATGTCGATCTTGTGAATCATTGTCTGAATCCGGGGCTAACTTCCATTCCTTGCTTCACTAAGTCAAAATTATTCGTCACCTTTATATAAGTTTGCAGTTGCATCTATGTCCTTCGGACAAACTCTATATTCTTCATACTAACCTTAGTACAAAGTCAAAAGCTTTACTCAAGTCTGCAGCAGTTACAATTAGGGACTTTCCGCTTCTATCAGTCTCGCCTACATAGTATTCGAATGACAAAGGTGTCTTCTATTTTGCATCATCTGCAAAATTTGCCTGCCATTTTATTGTCTTCTTCATTTGCTCTTAAGTATCTCCCAGTTTCCTTTTTTGTTGTCACCATAAATTTCTTATATGAAACCTTGCAGCTTATTTGAGGTCTTCCACTACTGGGCTTCTTCTTCTTCTTCTTTTTTAAATTCATCTTTGTTCGTGACTCCTTCCAATGCTCTGGTTTTCCTTCCTTCTATCTTTCATTTTAGTAGTAGTTTAAGAGTCAAAAAGTCTAAATATTCATAAATGCTTTCACAGTAATTCAAGTTTCAGGGCGTCTCTCTGCCTCCTTAGGAGATTTTCAGTGTTAACATTGGTTGCTATTATTGATTTCTCTGTTGGTTTTATGAACTTTTTGGCCATAAATAAATCAAAATGTATGTATGGTTAATACTTCTGGAATGCAACGTTCATTTTCTTTATTGCAATCATCCAATTCTGCTATCACAGTATCTCTTTTCTATACTTTGTCTTTTTTTCTTCGTTCCTTACTTATTCATCTTTGGCTTCTTTTAGGTTGTTCCTATCTCCATTGCTGAGTTGTGTTATTCTCATTCATAATTTTGTATTTTGCTGTTCTATATATATATATATATATTATATATTATATTTATAATTATAATTATATATATATATATATATATATATATATATACGTTTATAGA
Source organism: Macrobrachium nipponense (assembly GCF_015104395.2). Classification (NCBI taxonomy): domain Eukaryota; kingdom Metazoa; phylum Arthropoda; class Malacostraca; order Decapoda; family Palaemonidae; genus Macrobrachium; species Macrobrachium nipponense. The sequence continues at coordinate 50,236,304 of NC_061110.1, read as the reverse complement.
TTGCCTTGTCTCCCCAGTATTATTAAATTAATTATTTGCTAGAAGAGCAGCCATTTTTTACTCCTAACATCAGCTGAACTTAATAGGGAAAAATCAGAGCAGGCCAGACATCTTCATTTCCAGCGCCAGTCGTGTCATAGCGGGGGAATGCAAATTCGTTAAGCATTAGGGACATATCACAAAGGGAGTGTGTAGCTAGCTAGGTACTTCTTAGGCCTACTCATAAGATCCCTCATCCTATGAATCTTCCGCTGGTCGTATGTCTGTTTCCAGGATGACCTGCCAACGGGGCATCAGGGGGTGGGAGAAGCTGCCCCAACGCCCAGGATTCGCACCTGAACACGCTCTCAGTCCAGCACAGTCCTTGACCACGGACAGATGTCCGAGCCAGCCTGCCCATAGGCCTAACAAAGTTGCTTACTGGTGCACCCTGAACTCGTACAAAGCCAACGCCAACCTCTCCAAATTACTCTCCATAAGGCACCCGGGTACATCTTGAGTTACAGTCATATTGCCAGTTCTTTTCTTCCAGTCAAATAAACTCCCACATTTTCCAATATTCCTACTTCTCAAATGAACCTCCCTTTGGTCCCTTCTACCTAGCGGCCGCATGTTACCTTTTGTGATCATCCCAGATAACCAAAATCTTGATTGAGTCATTCTCTTCCAGGACTAGAGGTCTCCCATTGTGTGTGATTAAGGATAAATTCCCTCCATAGTGCGTTAGACATAAATATTGTATGAAAAGTCTCTATTTTTATGTTGTGTGTAATTTGGGAATTCATTTGCAGATTGCCCCTGCTGAGTCTGTGCTCTGTCTCCTTGCAAGCACTTCCTTGCCACTAGATATGATAAATTGGGAAACCAGCTTTGCAGTAGATGTTGAATTGGGCCATTTTTTTCATATTGTGAAAGATAGGAGTGATCCAGACAGTATACGGCACTCTGCCCATGTGGCCTATATGCCTTGCCTTTACCTCAGGCCATTCAACGCTGTCTTGTAAATAAATGTAATGTAGATTAATCAGCTGAGTTTTCCTGGCGACCTTCCAAAATAAACCAATCCCATAAGCCCAAGGTAAGTCAAAGCGCTCCATTTTTCCCATTCCCCTTTACGTTTTTGGACAAAGCCGTCCCAAACGTAAATATATCATATATATATATATATATATATATATATATATATATATATATATATATATTCCCTCCTTTCCTATTTTCTAAATTTTCCGTTTTCTTTCCCCCTTTCTTACATTCTAATTTTTTCGTTCGCTCAGGGTTGTTCCAGTAATTTTTCTTCTTCTAGTATATCTTCTTTATGTATACCTTTAGAAACTTCTCCTCTGCTGCTCCTTTCGATATGAAATCCATTTCAGCTATTCTTTACTAAAATTTTTGCTCTGTTCTGTCTCATACATAAAGTGAAGTTATATCAGAATTAGATATGCGATATCGAGGGTTTCTGTCAATTCTCAGTTACCTAAAGTTTTGAAATACATCGTTGACATAATCAATTAACTTTTTCGTTGCTTGCTTTCCCATGTGAAAAAAAAAAAAAATGTACACCTATGATCCGAGATCAGGAAAACAAATCCATAATCGTCCATCCGACCTACAGCCATTTCCTAGTTAGATTTCCCGTTCATTTTCCCGGTCACGTCTTTGTAGTTATTTTTCTTTTCTTCTTGCTGTGAAGTATATTATTATCTCGAATAATTGCACGTATAATCTGCATTTTAGCATAAATCATATAGTCTTATATGCTTTTTATTTCTGTATTTTACTATTTCTGTGCGGTAGCTCACATTTCTCTGCGAAAGTTTCCATGTCAAAGAATTTTTCTAAGGGTTGGATACCGCATGAAGTTAACTCCATAGATGAAATGATTAAGCAGATTACCAACAAGAGATAAATGAATTATATCTTTATATCCATGGAAAATAAGTATAGTACCTAGTACAGAAAATTTGTATAAACAATGAGACGAAGGAAAGAATGGACCAAGACATTAAAGACAGCATGAGAACAATGATGAATGAAACAGAATAGAAAGGTAAAATACGAAAACGAACGGATATTATTAGAAATTTAGAAATGTTAATTAGTGGGCAAATCCAAAAGTAGCAGGCTAGGTATTGAAAGTGGAAGAGGGCTATTTATCACAAACACAGTCAGTTACGTATTTGAAAAGGCTAAATTCATGAAAATTAAGGACACAATCAATGTATGAAGGCGCTGTCACACTAGCGAAATTTCCGTCGAATTTTTCTGAGTTTGTCGTCGACTTTCCAAAGAAGTCGACGTCATTCCGTACTTGGTTGTCACACACGTTCTTCATAGTTCATACCGTGGTTGTCGTCGTCAAAACGTAAACAAACCATCCGAACTGTGACTTCCCAGAATGATAAAACAACTATGCTTTGCATTTTAACCACAAAAGCCAAAATTAGTTGGGTCGTTGCTTGCATGTGTTTTAATGATGCTGCGTAGAATTTTGGAAAAAAAAGTCTTTCTTTGGGTTCGGTCCATGGTTAAAACAAAAGATGGTGTTGTTTGTTTAAAAAAAATAAGTTAGGCCTAGTCTAGGGATAGGCTATTTCGCCATTAACCCTTTTTACACAAACCACAGTCAGACTGTTTATGATAAATTAAAATTGAGAGAAACACTTGCAAAAGTTTTTTTAAAGATTTTTGGTTTATATTTGCTAATGCAAAAAAAAAAAAAATGAGAGCAGACCTAGGTATAATAACAATTTCTGATATTCCACGGATATATAGCAATGGTTATCTGTATCAGCAAGTTCAGGAAAGTTTTCCCTGAGTCGCATGGGTGAATTATCTTGGTTAAGTTTTTTCATTTAAGACCCTTTTTGTCACTAAAAACTAAGATACTTATGGTCCCATAACGCATCAATCTCTTCCCCCGTATCTTCGACCAAAAAACTGTTCTTCTGGCAATCCTTGTCCCACTGCACCCAGGGGTTCCATGGCGAAAGTCCGCACATCCACAGAGACGAAAACTAGCTCCGCCCCACCGGGAAGTTGTAGTGTTAATTGTCCAAAAGCAATTTGTTATTTTACTACCACTAACTAGACTAAATAGACCACCCTGCTTAATTTTATTAATTAAACCGTCGTCTTTACCAGTTATATGAGTTGGGTTTACTAATTAAACCTTTTTAGGGTTAAGAGTTTCCCCACCTTTGCGAAATTCAGTTTGCTTTTCATATCTTCTGGAAACATTTACGCGTAACTTTAATGATTGCCAAATTAGAATCCCACGGTCCAAAAAAAAAAAAATTTATAAACAGGTCAGCCAGACAGCTCCCACTAAATTTAATTTTAAGACCTCTTCTGCGCACCTACGTCATACTGGGGCGGGAGCGTGGATGGTGAGAAACCCATTAAGAACCGTCAGGTTCTAAACACACCGTCAAGAGACCTTATTTTTTTTAGAAGAGGAATGTTTTTGAACTTTTGAAAATATGATCTTTAAAAGCGTCAAAAGGAATGTTAAATTAAAACAACATTGCCCTTTTGAAAATATTGTGAATTCTGGCTTCATATCTTCTGAACCATTACGTAAACTTTAATTTGATAGTCAAATTTAAAGAATCGAACGAGACACGCGGACAGGGTTGTTCAGCCTTGAAGCTGCTTTTCTTACATATATACTATATATATTATGATTATATTATATATTATATATATATATAATATATATATAAAATAAATAAAGGTAGGTGTGTGTGTGTGTGTATATAATTACTGTTTTCTAGTTTCTGAATGTTCATATATCTGATTTGATGGCGTAAATTAGGCCACAAAAAAAAAAAAATTTTTGAGTGAACACGGGCAAGCAAAATTTATTCCTAAAGTTTTCAGCTAAAAGTGGGAAGTTTAAAAAAAAACTGCCAAAAACCTGAAATGTATTTCTTTACTAAAAAAACGGGTGCTTTTCATTCATTTACTTTTGCGTTGCCCCTCAGAGTAAGTTGACAAGCTATTTAAATTCTTCTTCGAATATTCATAAGTAAGTTTATTCCTTCCTTTTCTTTTTTTCTTTTTTAAGCCACCATTTTATCACTTTAGGGTAACCATGCTCGTATGTTAAATCAAAACGTTTGGCTGAAGTAATAATAATAATAAAACAACCTATACTCTGTTTTTTTTCTTCATCCTGTCCATCCGCCTGTGGTGTTTTTGTATGGTAAACACTGGCTCCCGGGCTTTAGATAGTTCCTGTACGTATTTGTAAGTTTTTAGGTAAATAAAATAAAAAGGAATCTGGGTGTACATTTGCAACTGAAAAGTGTTTTAATAATTTTACTGTATGCGAATTACACCATTAATATTCGAAATAGGATATTATTATAATCGTTGAATGTAAGCTGAATGTAACTATCTAAAGCCCGGGACGCAGTGTTACCATACAAAAACACCACAGGCAGATGGACAGATGAAAAAAAAAACAGAGTTTTTTTTATATATAACATAGGTCTAGGCTTAAAATCAATGCCATAAGCATTGTAAATAGACAAAACGATATGAAACATGTAGGTCTATATGCCCCTTTTATGATACGGATATTTTGAATGAGATATTTCCCCAAGAGTATGGACAGCTATTATGCATGATTTATGGTATAGGTACATGTGGCAATCCTAAGCCAAACGAATGCCCTATTTGGGGCTATGAGTTTCAAAAAATTGGAAAAGAGCACATCATAATTGGTCCTTTTTTTTATCAATAAGCTACATCAATATAAAGAAAATCCACGATTATAATACACCACTTCATAGCATACTGATATCAAAACTTATTCGGTTATAATCAGTTGAATCACTTCAACTAATGTAATTGCTTAATACATATTTGCAGTTGTTTTCTAAATAAATAAATAAATAAAAACTCATTAAACATGACTAAAGTTTACAATAATGGAAGTCAGTCTTCACCCTAAGATTAATTCCCAAATTAACCAAATTTACTAACATTATATATATATATATATATATATATATATATATATATATATATATATATATATATATATATATATATATATCTACTATAATTACAAAGGCCAAATTGAAGACAGCTGGACCTAAAGGACGAATGCATTGTAAGACATCACATTTGGGTTACGTTATCTGCTGTTGTCAAAATCGTTCTTGACCAATCGTATGATTCGTACCTATCTGATATTGGCGCTATGAACACTCGAGACTAGTGAGAAATGGTTCATTTTTCAAAAATATTAGTATCATTTTTATTAATGGAAAAAAGTTTTAAAAAGCATAAATATATAGCAGACCTACAGCGCCGCATACATAAAGGCGCTGTCACACTAGCGAAATTTCCGTCGATTTTTTCTGAGTTTGTCGTCGACTTTCCAAAGAAGTCGACGTCATTCCGCACTCTGGTTGTCACACACGTGACACGTTCTTCTTCATACCGTGGTTGTCGTCGTCAAAACGTAAAAACAAAACCATCTGAGCTGTGACTTCCCGGAATGATAAAACCGAACTATGCTTTATAACACAAATCAACTAGTGGGTCGTGCTTGCATGTTTAATGATGCTGCATAGAATTAAAAAGAAAAGTCTTTGGGTTAGGTCCTGGTTAAAAAGATTTGAAAAGTTTTATTAAAAAAAAAATAAGCTAGACCTAGCCTAGATAGGCTATTCGTAACCTTGTTTACACAACCACAATCAGACTGTATTATAAATTAAGCTATAGAAACACTGCAAAAATTTTTAAGATTTTTGTTTTATATTATTTGCTTAATGTAAACAAAAACAATGAGAGCAGACCTAGGCTGTATAACAATCTGATATTCACGATATAGCATGCTTATCTGTATAAAGTCAGCAAGTTCAGGAAAGTTTTCCCTAGTCGCATGGTGATCTCTTGGTAATTTTTTCATTTAAGACTTTTTCAAAAAACTATCATACTTATGGTCCCATAAGCATCGTCTCTCCCCCATATCTTCGACCAAAAACTGTTCTGGCAATCTTGTCCGCTGTACCAAGAACCGCTGTACCAAGAACTCCATCTTGCATCTGATGACTTGAAATGCGCGCTCTCCGAGGTATAAACAAACAATAAAGTCGACGGTAGCGATGGATTTAATTCGATCGGTACCGTTTTCCAAAATTCGTGACGGACGACACCGGAAAGTCGTCGTCAAAACATGGAAAGTCGACGTCAAATTCAAAAGTCAACGGAAATTTCGCTAGTGTGACAGCGCCTTAAGTGCAGTCCGCAGCTCTGCATTCAATGACTCCCCCTCGAATCTTCTCCGCACTTTTGGTCGTTTCTCCGCGCTTTGGCAACACTGCTCTGCACCAAGAACTCCATCTTGCATGATCTGATGACTTGGAAATTTGCGCGCTCTCCGAAATATAAACAAACAATAAAGTCGACGGTAGCGATGCGATGGATTGAATTCGATCGGTACCGTTTTCAAAATTCGTGACGACGACACCAGAAAGTGGTCGTCTAAACATGAAAAGTCGACGTCAAAATCAAAAGTCATCGGAAATTTCACTGGTGTGACAGCGCCTTAAGAGACTGAATCCAATGCTAAATTATAACTTACTTGAGGACTTCTAATTACAGTTTGTGGGCTGATTTGTACCTATAGATATTTTGATAGATAATGTTTAAAGAGCTAGGGATGAAATGAAAAGATAAAGCAATAATTAAGTCTTCTTGTGGAAACAAATGTAACAAAAATTATGCTCAACTATAATAGCAAAGTAAATACAATAAACAGTAAGGAATATTAAAAGAGTTTAGATTCGGCAATATTAGTTTTATGAAATAAGAAAAAAGAAAACAACATAGTTAAAGAAACACCTAAAAATGGAAGTATTAAAAGAGTAAAACGTGTACTAAGAATTTAGGGGATGATACTCAGAACGAGGAGACCAAAGCTTAAGCATATGCAACAGTCAAGATAAAATGGAATATATGTTACAGAAAATTAAGTTATAGTTTGAAATGTCAACTGAGTAGGATGGCTTTTCAGGTAAGATGACTAATATTTGAATGATTTGCAAATGTTGAGACTTAATCGATAAAAAACGAAGAAGAAATGAAAGTCCTAGACTGACTTCAAAACAAGATAATCAGTGGAATGTTTGAACATGTTGCAACAGCATCATATAAAGAAGTCGAGTGGAAATTGATGGCAGACAGGTATAAGGTCAATGGAGAACAGAGTCAAGTATCAAAATGTGATGCTTTTACATAATATAGAAGCGTCATGTAATAAAAGATGAGTTAAAGATGTACGTAGTGGAAGATCAAATCAAGGAACCATATGTGGAATACCATGAAAGATTCTATTAGAAATATACAAAATATGAAATTAAGGTATGCGAGGTAGGAGATTACAGAAAAAAAAACTCACTTACAAATGAAAGGAAAATATTAACTAAAGCATAAAGGAAAATAGAAGAAAGAAACAGAAAAGACAAGATTGAGATTTGTAAATGGAAACTGCAGTTATGGGGGAATTGATGAATTGGTTGCATTTGACGACATTTTCAAGGGTTGCTTGAGAGAGAGAGAGAGAGAGGAGGGAAAGCGAGAGAGAGAGAGAGAAGGGAAGAGAGAGAGAGAGAGAAAAGCAAGAGTGGCTGGTTGTTTCGTCTGTTGCCTCGTTGGGTTCTTTGCGTTCGTCAGAAGTGATAAGAAGGGTCTTGGATGTTTTGCGAATTTATTATATTGCATTTTTATGTTTATAATTATTGTTAAGATAGTAAGGGGAAGGTTTGTGCCTGTTTTGTTTTTTCATTTTGAGAGAGAGGGTGTGAATGATTAATGGGTGGTTGACGAATGAACTGCTTGTTTGGTGGGCATTTTGGCTCGTTAAGTGGCTCGGTCGCCGAGCATTCGAGTCACTCAGGAGCAGTCAGTCAATAAAGGCATTTGGAGTGAGAGGTAGTCAGTCAGGATAGTCGTCTGTGTGTATTTCACATAAGTTTTGATAATCGAGTTCTGTCGTGCTTGTGTCCATCTGTGGTTGTCGAATTGGTGAGCGATTTGTCGTGTTTGATGTTTGTGAATTGGTGTGTAGACTTGGTGCTTGTTTGGTGTATTTTTGTGTAAGTATTCAGCAGTTTGTTGGTGACAGTTGGTTTGGTGTTTGACAGTTTGCTAGTGGCAGTGGAGTTTATTTTTCAACGGCCATACCACGTTGAAAGCGCAGCTTCTCGCCCTGATCGTGTCAAGTTTCTTGGTGAGTAAATGTTTTTGAGATTTGTTTTTTGCTTTGCTGAACCAAGTGTCCTTTTAGTAATTAAAGTAACGTAAAGGGGAAAGTGTGGCTGGGGAAAATTTGTAAGCCGGGATTGATTAACGTAAATGTGGGGAGGTCTTAGTTGCTTGTCCTGCTTGTGATCCCGCCACACAGTGTACTAGTGTGTTTCTTAATGTTTAAAAGGAGCGGTTTTGTGTAGTATGTTATATCCATAAAGATGTACCAAGAAACGTAGGTGTTTCATCTCAGCCATCTCCATAACCTCGGCTAGTCAGTGTTCACATCTGAGTAAATTGAAGAAACGCAGATGTACAAAGACAAGCCTAAACGAGAAATGAAGAAGGTGATGTAAGTTAAGTAGAGTCTGTCGACACCACAGAACGTTTCTGTATCTGTAGAGAAATAAAACAACTGAGAAGTAGAACATACTGGGTTACTGGAGAATCTCTGAAAATAAGAAGTCCAATATAAGTGTCAGGTGCTGGAGAAAAGAAACGAACGTTTACATTTAATGCTGTTTGTGTAGAAATTAACTGATGATGTTGAACTTGATGTGGATTGCTAGACTGTAGCCCTTGTTCCTGCATTAGGCCTATGGTGTTCTAACAGTAAGGGTTGTGGAGAGACTAATGAGGAAATAGCAGCCATCACTGACTTTACAACTTGTTAACCTCTCGATTTTCTTACATTTTTTGGGTGCACTTATCACCATAAGCCGCGCATCATAGCAGAAGATATGGGAAATAAATTATGGAACTTCCTTTTCATGGTAAGATTAAAGCGTAGTACACAGCTACTTAAAGTAAACTTAGCATAACCAAGAAGAAGAAAATCTATTTTAGCCCATGCACACACATATAACATAGAGACATGGAGTAACGTAACTGAAAATTAGTTAAATGCGCAAGAGAAAATGCAATACAGGATCCTCCGAGGAATGTATGAACAACCTTAGGGCCCGCCGTATTGGGGAATTATAGCGGAGTCCGGCATATGGCCAGTAGCCTACAGTATAGATGATAAGAAAATAATGTTTTTCCATGACATTATAAATTCGGAGGAGAAACGATTAATAAAAGAAATAGTAGATCAGTTAAGAGCCCCATATGGGCAATGTTGGACAAAAAGCGTGGTGAACATATGCACCAAATATGATATAGAAATTAATGGACTAAGAGAATATCCCAAAGCAGCTCTGAAAAAGGAAATAAAGATAAGAATCAATCAAGATATCCAAGAGAGAGAAAAGAGGAAAGAAAAGAAGAAGCCGAGATTCATAGATAACTTCGAGGAAAACAAATATATAAGGGAACTGGAAACAAAGGATGCTGTATCATAATGAAAGCCAGACTGAATATGTTGAACTTAAAGGCTAACTTCCGGGGCAAGTTTAAAGACGAGGTCTGTGAAATATGCAGTGGAGAAGGACACCACCGAACATTTATCCATGTGTAAATCGCTACCAAAATCAGATCAGGATATAAATTTAGGGGCACTGATATCCCCTAACAGAAAACTGGGAGAATATATAAGGATAGCCCTCAAAATTAAGAATGTTCTTGACCTGGAAAGCGATGGATGTCAAAGCTATAGTAGCACGGCTATGCCTCAGTTATAAAGAAGAAGAAATGAAAAAGAGAGTTGGGGTAAAAGTAAAGTAGAAATATTGGAAATATCTAATCAAGAAATATCTGTAATTTTTCGAGGTTAATTTGGCTGCGAAAAGGGACAATAGACATGAATTAAAATAAACATTTTGAAGTAACATAAAGTAAAGTTAAACTAAATAATGAGTAAAGTAAACAATTAAGTGAATAAAGCTTTGCACCTCACAAACAGTGTAGTGAGCCCGCAACTGTGTTTGTGGAGTGAGCGCTTAGGAACAGGAACCAAGAACCATATGTGTCGAGCTGAGACAGGTTTACTAGAATTGGAATAGTCAACTTTGCCATTTTAAATTAATATTTTGGAAGTTTATTTTGCTTTGTGGAGTGATAAAGATTCTTTAGAATCTTCAGGCTACTTTCACCAGATATTCCTTCATTATTAGCAGCCATAATGGCCTCTTAACGTCTTCATTTCCTCACATTTTGCTACAATGCTAAGAAAGTATTTCAGCCGTAGCAAATTATATCTGATTTGACAAGCATTTTTTATACGAACTGCGGTAGTTTCTATCCATCTTTGTAGCATTAAGGAATTACAACTTCCTAGTAACTAGTATGAATAAATTCGAATCCACCCCTAAAAGGGAACTATGTTACCACTTGAATTAAAGGTTTGCAGCCTAAGTGTATTAAAATGCAAGGAAATCGGACATTCAAGTTGAGCCTATGTACTGCATGGTCTTATAGGAAAGCATCCTAAGGCTACTGTTTAGTTGCATGTGATTTTTGTCAGCTTGAATATTTTCACGGCCGATTCCAAGCTGAAGGAATTGTCGTTTTGTACTGCACAAACGGAGCAAGTGTAATTTGCAATCTAAAACAGAGAAATTGAGGAAGCTTATTCTCGCAGGGGATAGTGCCGTCAGTGCACCTCACTCGGTTCACTATAGGCATGACTTAAGATTCTTTGCAGGATCCCTTCTGCCCCTAGTTGCGCAACCTTTTATTCCTTTTACTGTACCTCCTTTCATATTCATTTTCTTCCATCTTACTTTTCATCATCTACTAACAATGGTTTCATAGTAAAACTGTAAGGTCTACTCCTGTTATACTTTCAGAGATCTTTACCGTCAGTTTCCCTTTCAGTGTTCAATGACCTCATAGGTCCTGGCACTTGTCCTTAGGTCTAAATTTTATATTTCATCTCAGCAGACTTATGCCGAATGAAACAATGGCTGTGGCGCGAATTATTAAGCGTTTGGCGTCATCGATTCAAAGTAGCCGCGTTTTAGTGCTTTTACCTGCAGACTGAGATCACTCAAAAATGAGGGTCAGGAAAAGATGAAATCAGTACAACACTTCAACAGGAACTTGATAAAATAAAGAATTGCAAAATTCAAGTCTTGAGATGATAAGTTAGGTGTTAGGAATATGACTCAGTTTATCGTTGATAGTGATTATCTGGTTGACCTTCACTTGAATCTGTGTCACCAAAGCGTGACATGACTTTTTTTTTTTTTTTTCAGGTGAAGAACCTTCCTCATCAAACTGAAGATGTCTGGAGATTGTTTACAGATCGCCTTTTTTTATGTGTACAGTTGATTCCTCGTTTCATAAAGCTCTTGTTGAATGCACACAAGTGTTCAAAAGGCTCAGAAGGGACTTTAAGGGGCTTTGCCCTCTGTATTCACGACCATTTTGCATTTTCATGCCAGAATCTATACATTGACGTTCTGATCACAGAACTTGATTATTAGGCTGTAAGAACTGAAAGAGGCATCATGGCATCATACGGAAATGAATACCTCTTACTAAAGCATCCAGAAACCTTTCTGGGTTTCAGTGGTAGTTCAATTCAGACGGAACTCTAATTGCATATATGGTTGGCTATATGTTTTTAAACATGCCCTATATTGTCATCAATGGCGAGACCAACAGGTAGTACATCCTTCTTGGTGATGAAATTAAAACGGTGGAAGAGAATCAACAGTCCCATTTGATATTTCCGCTCCTCGAGGTAACGAGCGTGAGAGTGCCTTATGGACAGTGAAGGGACGGGGAACTTCAACTTGGGTGTATGAAATGTTGATGGAAATTTTGCAGCATTCAGTCGGGGATTGGAGCAAATCAGTTTATACAATTACTGGGGCTGTTAATCTCACAGTTTTTGTTTCTGATTTGTATGCCAGTCTTAGTCAGCTTGCAAAGCCCATCAGCACTGGACCTACTAAAGCTGAACTTCAGTGCCGATCTAGACCAAGACCTGTTCATAGTTAAACAAAAACTCCAATAGCTGACCCTTCGCCGATATTTCCGATTTTTATTTAACCATATTCATCATTCCAGTTGATCTGTGCTCATTTGTTTGTATGGTGTTTTTACGTTGCATGGAACCAGTGGTTATTCAGCAACGGGACCAACGGCTTTACGTGACTTCCGAACCACGTCGAGAGTGAACTTCTATCACCAGAAATACACATCTCTCACTCCTCAATGGAATGGCCGAGAATCGAACTCGCGACCACCGAGGTGGAACGCCAACACCATACCAACCATGCCACTGAGGCGCTTTGTGCTCATTTGACTTCATTTTGATATTTTGCTAACTCATCTTTGTTAATGTCTTTTAATGGCGCAGATTATCTTGTTGATTTAGCGTAACAGTTCCTTGGAAGAGGTATGCATTCATTTTTTCGATATTCCGTCTGTTGAATTAGGGTTTTTTCTATGGGATATGGTAGAATAAATGACTTAATTTCGTCAATGGTCATTATATTCACAAGCAATTCCAGTAAGGAATGGTTAATACATATATAAAATTCCTAGAGGTGTCTCAATAATATTCGCGCGAGTAAATCTGTTTCTTAATACATAATTTTGTTGATGGGATGCAATCATTGAAATAATATCGAGTGTGTCACGCTCACCCTAAAATAGTTTATGCCAAACACATTTCATTTCAAACCTATTTACGCAATACTGTCAAGGAAATAAATGGTACAGAACGCGCAAGGCTTTATCTGTTATTCGTCTTATCTACACTACTTGTGATGGCCTCTGTGCGCGATGACCACAGTTTCATAACGCCAGGTTACATTTTTGTTCGCAAGAACATTTTGTTTCAGCAAGACATTGTTTGTTTATGTTCATTCGTTAACGTGGCAGCTGACTCTTAGTTTGCATGAGTTAATATTTTACATATTCAAGCCAGAGGTGCACGTGAAACAAGAAGGAGAAAGGAAAATGGCTCATATCAGAAGAGCAACGTTAATCGGACAATGACTTTTTCTGTGTACGGGACCCTTCAACCTTGTAGCCCACTTCGAAACCTTGTACCACAGCGTGTTACATCTAAGATTCTAAGTGGAGGGTGATGACACCGAAAAGATTAACACGAATGATGTAATCTCACCATGCATTTGAATGTGTTACTAACTATTCAAAGTAATTAACTGAATTTTGCCTATATTTATAATGCTGATTATGTATCCCTTTAGGTATAGTAGATTCACATCAACCTGCATCTGATGTCTAGGCCAATCCCTTACGACGCTCCTGATTGGCTGTTGTGTTGAAAAGTCAATCACAGGACTGGAAACTCTGTCTCTCGAGAGAGTTCACATAGGCAGGATGTATGTTCCATCTCTCCTGAGGGATACTTTTGCCAGACGTATCCCTCAGGAGAGGTGGAACATGTATCCTGCTTATGTGAATCTCGAGAGAGACTGAGAGTTTCCAACCATGTGATTGGCCCAATCAAGTTCAACAGCCAATCAGTATAGCGTTCGTAACGGGACTGGCCTTAGACATTCAGATTGCACGGGTGATGTGAATCTACTATAGTACGTACGGTATACGGGTGTTCTGCTACCGATAAAGAGGTCATGAACTGACGGTATGAAAAGCAGAAGTAGACGCAGATTTCTTTCCAACGAAATTATAGTGGAAAACAATTGCACGACATTCTGTTGTCTTCACTGACTTATTTTAAAGACATGCTTCCATAGAGACGCGCCTGCAGTTCTGCGCCAACCCGGTCTTTGTCATCTTGGTGAAAAGACGCGAAAATATGATACAAAACGAATACACATCTGCTGCCTGAGACCCTTCCTGATTAATATTGTCTGAGCAGATTGACAGATCGTCACATATTTTGCTGTCGTGTTCTTCTTCGAAAGTTCGGATTTGGTGACTTTTTTTTTTTTTTTTCTTTTTTTTTTTTTGTTCGAAAGTTTTTTTTCGGATTTGGGTGACTTTTTTTTTTTTTTTTTTTTTTTTTTTTTTTTTTTTTTTTTTTTTTTTTTTTTTATTGCCTATTATTCGACAAGCGAGATGAATACCTCAACAAACAAAATGCGCAACTCAGTTATCTGGTGTTAATTTGATTTAAAAGGAATTCAAATTACGTAGAAAACACAAAATATTTGGAGAATAATATGCTCCGAATATTCTGTTGCCTAAAACGCAACGTGTCCCCAGTCCGCACCATATCCTTTTCTGCATGTAGCAGATCGCCTAAGGGCAAAGAATTCCACGTTGAACGCAGAGCATCATATGCTCTTTAAATACTATAAGCGGAATGTCATTGCAAAATTACTCAGATGTTGCTGGCAAATCTTGACATGAATGGTCCATCGTTAGCAAAGATATAATCACCGACGAGGGAACAGGAGGCTGTTTTCTTGACTGAGCAAACAATCCAGGGCAAGGACACGAGTGACAGGAATAACACACTGTATCAAGACCGTAACAATAACAACCAAAATGTGGTAAACTTTTATCTGGAGTGATGAACTTTTCAAGTGTTATGATTTATTGCCACAATGTACAAACAACTGCATAATTAAATATTGAATGTTTGAATACGTGCAATGATGATTTCATCCTGGAAAAAAAAAAAAAACTTTACGGAAACGCTAATTAGTAACGAAGATTATGAGACAGACGAGCGATGGTCGGCATTTTTCCGGTAAATTCTCAACAGTCGGAAGAGACGATAAACGTGCTATAAACAGAAACGATCGGTAGATTACTGACAACGGTAAAATCCCAATGAAATTAGTAACGCTGACCGCTACGAAGACGATCACTCACTCACATGCGGAACATTATCATAATCGAGTAATAATTTCTTTTCGTGGAATTACATATTCGTGATTATGGTTGGTTACGAGAAATATGAAATCTTGCTTTCTTTCTGGCGTTCTGTCGGCCAAGTTCCAAAGGACGAATTATTATTGAAAGGCAATGGGTCAAGATGCGTAAATATATATATATATGAAATATATATATATATATATACATATATTATACAAAAACCCAGAAACAAAAAATTACCTTTTTCCGTGACTGACATGACGACCAACGATTTGAATGACGACCAGACTAATTCAACTTGGGTTTCCAGCGTTTCGTGACTTGACAATAATAACATTATCGGAGCAGATAATGACGCATTTAATATCTGATAACTGCCAGCGACATTCATAACCCTTTCTAACGAGTAGTAGTTTAGTCCGGTCAGCGTTTTTTCTTTAGGTTTATTTCTAATAAATTTATCAAAACTGATAATTTCTAATCAGATAGGCATAAAAAGATAATCTGCGTTGCCAGATAGAAGCGAACGCACTTAATATCAGGTGTATATAGTTATCATAAAAAACATACCATGAAATAGCTACAGACGTGGTTAATACTTTTTTTATTTATGACAACTGGAAATTTTACGAAGTCTTCGTACAAGAACCTCAGCTATTTGAGAATATGAATGCACGTTCAGCCAGCGTTTGTAAACTGTTTTGGAGAATGTAGCTAAGGTAAAAATTCTATCATAACGAACACTTTCGAATCATTTTGTAGATATAAATTAATTTGCACAACTAATTGCAGTTTTTTTATCAAGTTGCGAGAAAGCTCCTCCGACTGACAGTTAGACATTCTTTTAGTTTGGTTTAGTTTTCGACCCCTTGTCGAAAGAGGAAAATGAAAATAGAAAGGAATTGATAAGAAATATCTGGGATTATATATGATAAGAGACTGGAAAAAAGCGTAGAAATGGAGACTTCTTTAAAAAATCAACTTTGAAAAAACAATAGAAACATGAGGAAAACACAAGGGAGGAAACCATGCTGATTAGCAGAGCTAGATTAAGCATACTAGAACTAGATGATAGGAAAAATTAAAGGTGGAGATACTAAATGTAGATAAAGTAAAGAAGTAACCGAAGACAGGCATCATTTCTTACTTAATACAGTAGGAAAAGCTCTAAATTGTTAGTTTTAGAGTCGTGCAGCAAATATATCGGGAAGAAAAAGAAACGCTAATAGCCATCATCTTACTATTCACGCATGTGCCAAGATATGGGACTTAAAATACAACAGATTTTATCAAAACCTTATGGTATTAAAGGGAAAAATACTTAAACAAGCACTACCACAGGCAAAAATAAAACGAGCAGGGGAGCCGTTTCAAAGTCTTATCCTTACTTATAATACTTTACTATTACAAAAAGAGAAATAAAAGATGAAGAAATTTATGATAATTCTACAGGTTCAATACTTCTCTTCAAAGCCAGAACTAACTCTAAATTAAATATAGCAAAAAGGCACCAGAATGAGAACACCTGTTGTCCTTTTTGCCATAATACAGTAGAAGACATATTTTGTGGCGAAAAAGATGGACTTATAGTGGACTGTATTATATGCTTAACGTTGTTACTTGGTCAAAAACCGCTAAAAGCCTTACGTAACAACTCCACAAAACTCCCTTTGCGGTTTCTAAATTACGGGGATCTCTCAACCCAATTCATTATTAACGAGGATAACACACCAATAGCGTTAATGAATAGTACCACAATTAATTACTTTCACTTACTGAGCAGTCCTTATAGACATGAACTCAGATCATATATCGCTACACGAGATACGACGAGAGGTACGCGCCTCTCTCTTTCTCTAAATGTTGCGAGCACTCACGGGTTGATTTTCAGACCTTGGAGGACCGCTGTGTTATCTCGTTTCTAAAAGTTATTTGCATAGCCTTAAAGTATGAACACAATAAAGGTTTATCAGATCAATTTCTATTCACCATCCACAAAACTGAAACATAGGAAAAATGAAATAAATCGAAGGATATTGAAACGCATTTGATAAATGTTGTTAAAATTAATTTAATAACTAAAAGTTAAACATATCAGAGAGTAATAACATATAAGTGACAAATGAAATTAATCACTCAAGGGGAATTGTAAATCAATGGCACTCAAATGAAACAAATTACGACAAAATTCAAAGAACCAGGACAATCGCCCTTTCTAAATCCACACACACAACACTAGATAACAGGTCACCTCAAAAGTTGAGCCAAGAAGCTGTCCGTTCCGTCCTGCATTCGGGTTTTGTTGGGGAAAAGACACAAGTTATATTAACCACGAATGCAGAACTGGCTACAAGGTTTTCAGAAACATAAAAAAACTTTACAATAATTATTCAAGTTCGTTGTCAAAAATAAATTCCAAATATAATAGTGTGCAACTTCAACATATTTATTAAATGTAATGAATTAATTGGTGGTGTGTGTCAATACAATTTTGGGTGATATCATGCCCATACAAAAGTACTACGCACATACGCATACACACTCCTAGAGGGGCACGCAAAGGAGCGTTCAGAGTGGCGAACTACTACCCTTCCTTTCCCCTCCCGATCTTTTGACCTCTCCTAATGGCTTCTCTGGCGGTAGGCACAAACAAAAGAGACCCAATTGGACACCAACTCTTTACCCAATACCGTTAAATATGCCGCAAATAATACATTCAACCAAACGCCGAGGAAACAATTTTCATATATAAAATAAAAGACAAAACTGATAATTATCATGAACCGTAAAACAGTAATTATATAACCTTCGTTAACTAAAACGTCAAACCGGCGTTTATGTCAAAAGAGACTTTGCGGTCTTTGTGTAAAATCTTTCTTTTCGAGAATTGCTAACCGCACCACAGATACTACGTAATAGAACATAGCAAAAATCAGTTATAAAATAATTTTAAGAGTGTCATTCTCGAATAGATGTGGTTCTTTCACCCTTATTATTGTCATGCAATGTAGACGTAATATCTCTTTACAAAATATATGGGCATGCGAATATATTTGGTTTTCACATGAATACAAATACAGTAACATAGTTCCTGTCTGTCGATTACCTGACAGACGGCAATACGCAGTGAAAATCAATCAATAATTTCTTATGAGACAGACACTAATAACTATAATAATAGAAAAAAAGCATGGAAACAAGTGAATACACAAAAATATTAGAAAATAAAATCGTTGTGGGAGGAATTCCTCACATATCTCATTTCCTCTTATATTGTTGTACTTATAGAGAAGAACGTGTTAAAGCAATAGGGCTACAACAACCCTATGAAGAGAAGGAAAGTGACATAGTTGGAAAATTTCTATTCACAGGTAACAACGAAATAAGAAAAGAAACCATATACTTGATGTGGAAAAAGAGAGAAAAAGGAAAAAGCTCAAAAAATAAAAAAAAAAACCTCAAGATAAGAAGCGCCGTTACAAAGGCATTGCCTCGACCCATAACTACTACTATACCAGGGTTCGCGCCTTAAACAAGATTGCTACTCTTCTAGACGTCAGAAATTAAGATTAAGGTAATTTTGTTTTCGAAACCACTGAAGCCAATTGGAACTCAGGAGTAAGTAAGAATACAGAAGCAACGGTGATTGCATGAACGACTGTCGGAACGATTGACATTGTTGACACACACTTCAGAGAGTAGCCTATGAACGTTCCCCACTCCGATTTTAGTCTGAACAAAGATTTTATCTTGGGGAAAACCAAGGTACCTATATAGAATAAGGGAGAGAGGTACAGTCACTTTGGTCGCGGGGGTAGTTGTGGGGTATTTCCATGACAGGCCTGGAGGCCAGGGTGGGAGCGGTCAAGGCAAGTACTACCTACCTTGGGAAACTTAAGTACCTTGGGTCGAAGAGATTAGCTAGGCCTGTAAGATGTCCTTTTCACTCTGTTATCTTGTATACGTTTGGTGTTCTTTTGAATTCATATAGGTCACTGTACTACACATACAAAATCGTGGATTGATAATGTTTGGCTCTCTAATATAGCTATAATACCTAGAAACCTTAAATTAATATGCTTGACAGGACTTAAAAAAATATTCAATTAACATTTGACCTGGCATTTATTTACAAAGGCTTATGTGTAATTTTACAGTACATTATTTAATAAACTGACATAGATCGACATAGATAACACATAACAATATCTGGCTTCATAATGGAAGTGAAAAATACTTAGGCTAGTAAAAGTGAAAAAAACAACAATTTTTAAAGTTTTCATGGCATTATTTAGTTAGGAATTTATGCATATTTTTCTTTTTTTGCCTACTTGATAAAATTTGGGCATTCAGAGCTCTCATCCTAAAAAACATCCCACATCTGACAAAAAACTATTAATTTAAAAGGCAAGGATAAACAATTTTCAATATGGCGTGCCAAGTCGCATAATACTACTCCATTGCCTGGTCTCAGTGTATTCTCTCCATTGTACTATGTTTGAAAAATTTTTTCTGTTACCTTTAATTTTTCAAATAACTCAGCACTTGGTTCCTTTAATTTATCATCATGTTGCTTTACTGCACTAATCCAGGTACCTTTCACTATTTTAAGTTTACATCCTAAGAACTGATAATCTGGAAATTTAGATGCCACATAACCTCCAACATATCGAAGGCCCACTCATCGTCTGCAAATTCAATTTCTAAAGTTATTTCATGAAATTCATTTTTTCAAGTTTCTGAATCTTTTCTTCGGGAATCTTCTCATTCTTCCAGTAGAGGCAAACACCATTGCAGAAATCATAAGCTCTCTTTCAAGATCGGTTTCATTTGAATCATTATTTTCACAACTTTTCTCTTGACTGAACGTTCCTTTCGACATATTTGAAGAATCGCACTCCTTCATCGAGTAACAATTTTTTCCAGTTATAAAGTTTATTTTGCCAA